>NC_088869.1:37899053-38156834 GCF_032884065.1 Artemia franciscana | reverse complement strand
TAAATGTGGTCGTACCTCTATTTCTTTGGAACTTTTTTATTGTTTTTTTAATGGAACTCTTACGCTGATATCTAATAATTGAGTTTTTTTTCCCTTTTTAAAGTTTTGAGTATAATAATAATAATAATCTATATTTTTAACCTGCTGTTTTATAAAAGCTAAAAGAAAAAGAAAAAAAAAATATGAAAAGACACACAATCATTGGTGATACAAAAACATCAAAAAACACAAGCACGCGAAAATGAACATATTTATGAGAAAAGGCGGATGAGACGGTAGAGTGCACCAAGACATGTGTGTTTAGGTGAATTTGTATTAAATTTTTTAAGAATTTGTTTTAGTAAGTGCAATTTTAGCTGTTAAAATCCTCCTTGGCCACTTTACTTAGTACAAATTTTTACATTGAATGAAAGAATATCATAGGAATTTATCTGTCTCATAGTTGCCATGTTGTGCAGGTTTTAAACCGATTTCTATACAACTGCATTGACATGTCTCATGATTAGATGTGTAGAACCGGGTCCTCTATTATGTGTTGTATCTAAACCAAGAGTCTGATAGCAACAAACTGATTGTTTGTTCTTGGGCGCTCATAAGCTGAATTTTAGGGGGGGGGAGAGCTTACCTGGTATAATTGGCACTTTCAATGCTGTATAATAGAAATCTCAAAACAAAAATATAAAATGTAAGGCAGTGTCATTCAGCCAGGGGGTGGGCTTTTAGGGAATTATTTCATAAGTTTAAAAATGTGAGGTATGGTATTTCGGCATAACAGTGACGACATGTTAGATGTTAAAGGACGTTTGTAACATGTTGACTTGAGAATTAACTGATGTGAGATGCACATTGATTATTTACTAGTTTTATTTGAAATACATTTGATTTTTTTTTCAGCTCCACTCTTGGCAAACACATTGGAAGAGGACAGGCCGGGAAGAGAAGATTTTCCGACAGTGCAGCTACTTGGTCAGGTTCTTGACCTCCTTTCCTTCTGTGTGGAACACCATGCTTATCATAGCAAAAATTTCATTCTCACTCGAGACCTTGTTCGAAGGGTTCTTGTATTGATGAAATCCAGACACACATTTCTAGCATTGAGTAAGTTGTACTATTAACGTTTTCTATTGGTTTACCAGGACCAGTGAGTATGGAGTAAAAAGCTTTCATGAGTATGAGCAGGAAAGAGTCACTAAATTTTTTACTCCTTACTCCTGCTAATCTTTACCAAACTGCTATATTAATCAGTCAGGTGTTTCTAGTGCAGAAGAGCCACACCATCTTCATAACGTATGTGATGAACATGACAACTTTACAATATTAAATTCATCTTTTACATAAATCTCTGTATAGTCCAAACTTATTAATAATGTACTTATATGTTTTAGCATAGTTTGTTTTAACATATTGGTTTGTCCAAAATGAAGAGTGGCTCATTTCAGCATTTTTTGGGAACAGTTCTTATTCAAGGATTTAAAGGAAACACTGTACAAGAGAACAAAAATATTTAGCTGAATAATGTTGATGCATTTGGATTTACAGTAAATAAAACTATGTTAGTGAGTCTTTGAGCTAGAAATAATGGTTTTTCCCTAGTGCTGATGAAGTATAACTATGCTTCTGGAAATAAAACAGTACGGAACAAAGATTTGCTCGAAAAACCTGTCTCACTTTACAATTTATTTTCGAAAAAGAGCGGTCAAGACAACGAATGAGTAACTGCAATAGCAAATTTGCATTAAAAAAAAGAAAAAAAAAAAAAAAAAAACAAAAAAAAAAAGAAAAAAAAAACCTTTTGAGTCTGGTAAATGGGTAAAAACAAGAAATTGAAATATTTTCATATTTTGAAAAAATAGCCTGTATAGCCTGTGATAAGTGACGATTTCGATCCTTGGAAATTACCGATTTTACAGATTTCAATAATCCCTGTGAATAATGCCGTCCCTAGTATTAAGTTAACCCTTTTCCAAAATTGGTTCCGTGTACGGTTAGTATGGAGAGTTGACAATTGACATATATGCTAAAGGTAATACATTTTGATTAATTTCTATCACAAACACAGGTCACGGCAATATTTAACCAAACCTATATAAATTTTGGATCTGCTTTTAGCATGAGCTCTTTATTTATTCACTCAATTTCCCCCATTAAAAATACATGAGAAAAGTGATACTAAATCTGCTACGGTCATGCTTTACCAGTCATTAGAGGGAAAGGGGAGGGGGATTACCGTTTTTGTTTGCTAATATATTCGAGTACGGAGCGTAAAATTCCTTAGGTTAGGTTTACTGCTGGACATAAATAGAAGACGGTAAAGAACCAGTCCGGTTATTGCTAGAAAGAAGAAAGAAGGGTGCACCAGCAATTTTGAATGTACCAAATTCAAATTTGAATTTGGTGATATCCAAAATAATAAAAAGGAAATCTAGTAAACTGGATTAGGATTCATCTATCCTATCTTTTCAGCCTCATTAAATAAATTTAGTTGATTTAGTAGTCATCCCAACTTTCATCAAACGTAACTACTATTGTCAAAAAATTTTTTTCACGTCTCGTCATCTGTCAAGTTTGTGAAAAAAAAACAAAAAAATGTTCGGTTTTGGGATAAATAGAAAAAAAGATGAATGAATGATTTTAAAAACTAGTGTTTGATATTCAGGGATAAAGCCGAATATTCCCTCGTTTGCTTCAGGTTTAACTATTTATTTTTTTGAATGAGGTAATGTGGTGTTTTTATGCGTTTTTAGTTACTATTCAATGTTTATAGGCAATGAATTTTCTTGGCATGTCTCTCGACTTGGTATTTTGAGTCTGCCCTTAGTAATAGTAATAATGCTATTCAAGTTGTAAGAGCTACGGCTTGTCTTGGAATTTCAACCAACCTGAATAAATGTGGGATTTTAAAGATGAGTATTTGTTAACATACGCCTGCTCTGTTTGTTGGAATTCTGCTCCGGGTTGTTACTCTTACCATTTGAATTGAAATTGACACTCTTGACTTCATTTTGATGAGATGAAGTGGGACTAAACTGAAAACAAGTTAATTGGATGAAACTTACGGTATTCTTTGGTAAATAATCAATGCCATTTTGAGGTATAATTTTTATCGCCATGGAGATAAACTATTGAAATGTGAGGGTATTTGTGCAGTTACACATAATAAAGCAAATAAAATAGGTTTCGTGCATGAAAAGTTCTGAGTGCTTTTTTTTGTCTCAACCTTGTGATAGCGCAATAGATGAATTTGTGTTTGGAAACCCTGTACGCTGCGGTTCAAACCTGTGTGCTCTATGGCCTTGACTCTCAATTTAAATATAGCCAAGAGTCTGACAGGGCTTTGTGCCGGAGTAGTAGAAAGAGTAGTTTCATCTCTTTTAACTTGATTTGTTCTTTTTAGGTGCCCTTAGGTTTTTACGGAAGATAATTGCTTTAAAAGATGAGTTTTACAATCGGTACCTGATCAAAGGGAACTTGATAGCTCCCGTTGTGGATGCGTTTTTTAGAAACCAAGGGCGATACAATCTTTTAGATTCAGCCATCATCGAGTTGTTCGAGTTTATAAGATTGGTAAATTCTTTTTCTTTCAATTTAGTTTCTTAAAAGTTTACATAGATGTTTATCAATGTTGTAGGATTTGAGGATTGGTTTAAACAAGATTGTTTCGGAAATCGATTGATACCCCTGACAATTAAAAAGAGTGAAGATAGGAACGCTTCCCATAGCTCTTAATGCGTCCAAGTCTTAGTTAAATTATTGTCCCAAACAAGACTTAAATATAGCGTGTTCCCTATGGCTGCTGTCACAAATTCCCTTATTATTGTACTTGCAAGGGCGGTAATGGTCATTACTTCATTATTATAAGGATTGAAAACATTCATTGGGTTTAATTATTTAATTATCAGTTAAATTAACCTAGGAAAATGGGACTAAACTCATGCTTATAGGGGGAGATCCGAGAATAGAATATATTTTGTGCCTTCCCTTCGGTGTGGTAATTGGTAGGACCTTCATAAAGTGTCGCTTTTCGAATAAATTAAACCGCGCAAAAAAAGTAACTACAAAAAAATAGTTACTAAATTTAGTAATATAGGTTATTACTAGTAATTAGTAATTAGTAATATAATTTAGAAATTTAGTAATATTTAGTTCATGGAATATAGCCAGCATTTTGCTTCTTTAATTGGACGCCAACGAAAATGCAAAGTTAAAGGAATAGTGGCTATAAGTAATACGTGTTTTTGTTTCGAGTAACGAAGTAAATCGTGTAAGAGTAGAGGAAATGATTCCAGTGTGGGGTTGCTTGGTACAACGTTTATTGAACCTCTTGATATTGTCAGTTTTACTTCATACATTTTGCAAAAATGATTCATTACCATGTTATATGGTTTAAAGTAACAGAATGTTTCTTAAAAAAGAGTTACTAATTTTTTCGTAATATAATCTGAGCCGTTTTTTTTTTGTTTTTTGGAAGAAAGTGAAAAATGAGTGTTTTGCGTTTTCTTTGAGGGAAGAATTCTCGATTACTTTATACTATATATTTATTTGTTTACTTCAGAGTTAGTTTTTTTTAGAATAATTAGTATATGCATGGGCAACGGTATGTTTTACCAATATTGCTTATATCATTGGTTCTCAAACTGTAGTACGCGTACCCTTTGGGGGTACACAATTTTTTTTTTAGAGAGTACGTGGCCGGTCAACAAAAAAATAAAATAAAATAACCCTTTAACTATAGGACTGGCAATTTTATTTCTATTTTAGCTGTAGTTTACTAAGTACCGGTAACCGACAAGGGGACATAAAATGTTGTGTGGGTAAAAAGGGTTCAGTGTCTAAATAAGTTTGAGAAGCACTAGCTTATATGATTTAGAAAAATTAATCAACGATAAGAAATGAGTCCTTTTTGTATTTTTTACAATCTCGAGTACTGCTATTGACGCTGAACTATCTGATAATTGAAAAGTAAGTTTAATACATTTACTTCTGAATTCTGAAGCCGCTACCAAAATAAATTAGTAAAGTACTTTTATACCGTAAATATGCTATGAATTATGTTAACAAGAGTGTTATTATTACTAAGGTTCTGATTCTATCTTGATCGATTCATCAACCGATTTTGATTTTATGGAAATGTTGACGAGCATGAGACAAATTTGAGAGGCTGTGCTGTACTTTCTAATTTGAAAAGGGTAAATTTAGTGCTTTCCCTGATATTTAATAAGTTTTTTATCCTTAGAAAGCGTGTTGTCTGTGACTATTTTTGGCAGAGATACTTATGGGGATTTTTTTGATCTGTGTCCTCCCTGTCCTGTAAATGTTGCGTGACTCGTAAATATCGCTTGCAATAGTTCGTGAAGGGATCAAATATAACTTTCATTTGTGTAGACCAGGGACTTCAAAAATGTTTTCCAGGGTAATTTTCTACTGCTTCTCTGAGTGTATCGATAGTTAGTTTTCCAAGACATCTATGTGCTACATTTCTAAAAATCACTGATGTTTTTTCTTATGAATATTGTTCTATATTTTTATTTCCTTTACAACCTCAAGTATTAGGTTTCTTGGTATTTTTCTATCAAGTGCCTCTTTACTTCGATAAGTGAAGCTCCTTAACTCGAAGAAATAATACATCATCTATTATTGTTGTGCTAGGAGGACATTAAGTCGTTGTGTACGTACGTCGTAGATACATTTGGAAAGCAACTGGAATCAGTAAATTATGTTCAAACATTCAGAGCCTTAAGGACGAAGTACGAACAACATCAAGATAGACTTAAAGATAGATCTCTGGATGGGTAAGTCCCCACTCTCTCTCTCTCTCTCTCTCTCTCTCTCTCTCTCTCTCTCTCTCTCTCTCTCTCTCTCTCTCTCTCTCTCTCTCTCTCTCTCTCTCTCTCTCTCTCTCTCTCTCTCCCTCTCTCCTCCCTCTCTCTCCTCTCTCTCTCTCTCTCTCTCTCTCTCTCTCTCCTCTCTCTCTCTCTCTCTCCTCTCTCTCTCTCTCTCTCTCTCTCTCGCCCTTTGCCTCTTTCACTCCCGCTCTGTCTCTTTCTTTTCTTTTTTATCCCACCGTTGACATTTTTGGAAATTGACTAACAACTGGTTTTTATCCAGAATTCCCTTCTGGGAAAGCCTTCTTGTGAAAAAATTTATCTGTAGCTAACGTATTTTCAAAAAGCGTGCATTTTACTTGAAAAAAATCAAATTTTATTGGATGACTTTGGATTCTTTAACTTTGCCTCTGTTTTTAAATGCCAAGATTTAGATAGTTTTCAGATTTCATTCTCTCTAGCAATCCCTCGTCTAGTCTACCACCTACTGTTTATTTGAGAACGGTTTATAAGTTAAATTCTATAATATTGATCACACAGACTGCTAATCCAGATCCCACTGTTCATTGCAAAAAAGGTCTTTAATCACATCCTAAAAAAAAAGTTTTAAGTTTTTTAGACTAAAGTTACACGTTAATAAGCAGCAAATATGAAACTGGCCATCAAGATTATAAATTTTGAGGCCAAAAAGTGATTTCTTTTGCTGTTCATGCTTCTCTCACTTAGTTTTCTGTGTTGATTTGGTTGAATTCATGTCTCAGAATGCTGCGCTGGTAATCTAGAGTTAGCTTGGTTGTAAAGAACCTTGTCCAAAGAACCCAAAAAAATTAGAAAAATTTGGATTAACCGTTACATATTTTCATGACTATAGATCCCTTTCCGAAAAAGCATGTAATACTTCTTTTAACTAAAATTTTGACATTGCAAACCTATAAAAAATGTTTATCCAGATTACACTATCACTTGTCCTTTCTTCCAAGTGGTGTTCCGCCCATCTTACGACCCTCGAGGTTTAAACGTGATCCTCGGCAACCAGAGGAAGATGAAGAATTATGGTTTGCCACGGATGACGACCTTGAAGAAGAACCTATTGGTCCAGGACCAACAGTGCAGACCATTCTTAGTCCTGTTTCTGAAGAAGGTATTTTTTTTCTGCTTCTTAGCATAAAATTCAGAAGGTTTTAGGACTATGTAGGTAGAGAGGAAATACACAGTACTAGCTATAAACTATTTTCGTTGATCTTTCTATATTCTTTACGCTTCCCCTAGTGCCATTTGCTATGCTTAAAATGTACTGAATACGGACTAGATATGCAATTTTTCATAAGCCTTGCCGACATGAAAGAATTGCGACAAGAAAGGTGGTCTGGCAATTTCATGGAGGCCTAGGGTAAAAAAAAAATATGTCAGGATGCAATTTGCGTACTTAGGCTACATAATGATCCATCCCGTAATGGAAAGCTGGCAAAAATGGTAAATTTAATTATATAATTTTTCTAGGTCAGGCTTCTATACCAATTTAATTTGTGAAGTCAATTCGTCTGTATAGTTTTAGTTACTTAGTACAAAAGATAAAAAGGTATCAAATCAGCTCCTCAAGTGCAAAACCGAACAAACTCAGAAATTGTGAACTATCACTTAGTATGTTTTGACTCATTAATTTTTATGGCACTTGGTATTAACCAAGTGACATATAGCAATCGCAAATTCTGTCGGTCCCGGTTTTGCTACTTTAGGCACTTCCAGGTAAGCTAGGACGATGAAATTTGGCAGGCGTATCAGGGACCGGACCAGATTAAATTAGAAATAGTCGTTTTCCTGATTTGACCATCTGAGAGGGGGGGGGGGGTTAATTCGGAAAAATAGAAAAACTGAAGTATTTTTAACTTACGAATGGTTGATCAGATCTTAATTAAATTTGATGTTTGGAAGGATGTCGTGTCTCAGAGCTGTTATTTTAAATCCCGACCGGATCTGTTGACATTGGGGGGGGGGGGAGTTGGGAGCGGGAAACCTAAAATCTTGGAAAACACTTAGAGTGGAGGGATCGGGATGAAACTTGGTGGTAAAAATAAGCACAAGTCCTAGATACATGATTGACATAACCGGAACGGATCCGCTCTCTTTGGGGTAGCTGGGGGGGAGGGGCTGATTAATTCTGGAAAATTAGAAAAAATGAGGTATTTTTAACTTACGAACGGGTGATCGGATTTCAATGAAATCTGATATTTAGAAGGATATCGTGTCTCAAAGCTCTTATTTTAAATCCCAACCGGATCTGGTGACATTGGGGGGAGTTCGGGGGGGGGGGGGACCTAAAACCATGGGAAACGCTTAGATTGGAGGGATCGGGATGAAACTTGGTGGGAAAAATAAGCAGAAGTCTTAAATACATGATTTACATAATTGGAATGGATCTGCTCTATTGGGGGGGGGGGGGGGTTAATTCTGCAAAATTAGAAAAAATGACGTATTTTTAACTTACGAAGGAGTGATCAGATCTTCACAAAACTTCATATTTAGAAGGACCTCGTTACTCAGATCTCTTACTTTAAATCTCAACCGGATCCAGCGTCATTGGGGGGGGGGGGGCGGAAATCTTAGAAAATACTTAAAGCGGAGAGATCAGGATGAAACTGGATGGGAAGAATAAAACCTGCCTAAGATTTGATATTTAGATGGAACTCATGTCTCAGAGCTCTGATTTCAAATCCCGACCAGATCTTTTGACATTAGAGACAGTTGGAGGGCGAAAACTTGGAAAACACTTGGAGTGGAGGAATCGGGATGAAGCTTGGTGGATAGAATAAGCAAATGTCCTTGATATGTGATTGACGTAACCGTACTGGATTCGCTCTCTTTAGGGGAGTTGAGGGGAGGGGTTCAGTGATTTGGCGAGTTTGGTGCTTCTGGACGTGCTAGGACGAGGAAAATTGGTAGGCGTGTCAGGGACCTGCACAAATTGACTTGATAAAGTCGCTTTCCCATATTCGACCATCTGGGGGGCTAAAGGGAGAGGAAAAACTAGAGAAAATGAGGTATTTATACCTTGCGAGTGGGTGATCGAATCTTAATGAATTTTGACATTTAGAAGGACATTGTGACTGAGAGCTCTTATTTTAAATCCTGACCGGCATTAAGCCTCTGATTTTCCTTTTAATTCTTAGAATTTTGTTAGAGCTCATACCATATGCGCTCTTGGCTCTTAGCTCTTCTTGCCTCGTCACGAGTGCCATATGAGCTCTTAGCTCTTGTTTTTCCAGAATTGTATAAAAAAATTTGGCATGTTCTGCTATGACCACAAGAAAGAAAAATCGATCACATTATGTCCTTCAGAAAAAGAGCATCAAAATAGTTTTTTTTTTTCACTGCTGTAAGATTTGTATTTCTGGTCTTATATCCGCTTTCGCTTCGGTGGAGCGGCATTCTAAAACGTAAATAATGCGTTTCCAATTCTCGGACTTTCTATTTTAACCCCTATCTCTAATATCCCCCAGAAATTATTTACAATTCGGACCTGCATTCTGTTGAAAGAATAACATCGATTTTGGCTCATAGAATGCGGCAGTCTTTTCATTTTTCGTTGGGGTTTGTGACCTTTGGAAGCACTACAAATAATTTGTATCTCTTTTTAATCGTATTTGTTTTAAACAGATAAAATTCTGTATCTCCTCCACCCCCACCCATGAAAAAAATATACTTTTCTACTTGTTCCGTTAGGAAAGAAGTTTGAAATATTTTTAATTACTTATATTTTGCAAAAGATGTGTGGCTGCAGTTACTCAAAAAGGTTGAGATCATTTGTCAAATTTTGGTGTGTAGACTGCCATGAGGATGTTATATCTCCCCATGTCCATACAGGCTAGTAGTAGTTGTAGTAGAGCTATTTTATTGAAAATAATCAGTTTTTGTATCATAGCACAACAAAAGTGGAGCTTGGGAGGATATGCTAAGAGAATAAATGACAAAAAAAGCAAAGCAAGTTATGTGCATATTCCGGGCAAGTAATTTGACCTTTGTCGTTATCGGCTTGCGAAGAATAAAACGTGTCAATACGATTTTTTGTTCTTCTGTAAAATTTGAATTTTATCACACATACGTCGCACACACACATGTATAAATATGTTAGATATACTGCTTCTTTTTGTAAAAAAAAAAGCTGTCAAAACTGTTTTTTAGTTCTTCTATAAAATTTGAATTTTATTGTGCTTGCCCCTTTATCACACACAAAGCTGTCAAAACTGTTTGTTTTGTTCTCCTGTAAATACTGTCTTTTGTTGTGCTTGCCCCACTATCGCACACAAACATGTAAATTTTTGATATACTGCTTCTTTTTGTAAGAAAAACTGTCAAAACTTTTTTTTTTGTTCTTCTGCAAAATTTGCATTTTGTTGTGCTTGCCCTTTTATCGCACACATGCATGAATATTTTAGATATACTGCTTCTTTAAAAAAAAAAAAAAAAAAAACTGTCAAAACTTTTTTTTTTTTTTTTTTTTTTTTTTTTTTTTTTTTTTTTTTTCATGGCACTTGGTATTAACCAAGTGACATATAGTAATCGCAAATTCTGTCGGTCTGTTTGTCTGCCGGTCCCGGTTTTGCTACTTTAGGCACTTCCAGGTAAGCTAGGACGATAAAATTTGGCAGGCGTATCAGGGACCGGACCAGATTAAATTAGAAATAGAATTTTCCCCGATTGTACTATCTGGGGGGAGGGAGGAGTGGGGGGCCGGTTAATTCGGGAAGAATAGAAAAAAATGAAGTATTTTTAACTTACGAATTGTTGATCAGATCTTATGAAATTTGATGTTTGGAAGGATATCGTGTCTCAGAACTCCTATTTTAAATCCTGACCGGTTCTGATGACATTGAGGGGGGGGGGAGTTGGGAGGGGGAAACCTAAAATCTCGGAAAACATTTAGAGTGGAGGGATTGGGATGAAACTAGGTGGGAAAAATAAGCACAAGTCTTAGATACATGATTGACATAACTGGAACAAATATGCTCTGATTGGGGTAGTTGGGGGGGGGGAAGGGTTAATTCTGGAAACTTAGAGAAAACGAGGTATTTTTAACTTACGAACGGGTGATCGGATCTCAATTAAATTTGATATTTCGAAGGATATCTTGTCTCGAACCTCTTATTTTAAATACCGACCAGATCTGGTGACATTGGGGGGAGTTTGGGGGGCGAACCTAAAACCATGGAAAACGCTTAGATTGGAGGGATCGGGATGAAAATTGGTGAGAAAAATAAGCAGAAGTCTTAGATATGTGATTTACATAATTGGAACGGATCCGCTCTATTTGGGGGAATTTGGGGGGGGAGGTTTAATTCTGAAAAATTTGAAAAATTGACGTATTTTTAGCTTACGAAAGAGTGATCGGATCTTCATATTTAGAAGGACCTCGTAACTCAGATCTCTTATTTTAAATCTCAACCGGATCCAGCGTCATTGGGGGGCAGTTGGGGGAGGGGACCGGAAATCTTAAAAAATACTTAAAGTGGAGAGATCAGGATGAAACTGGATGGGAAGAATAAAACAAGTTTAAGATACGTGACTGACATAACCGGACCGGATCTGCTCTCTTTGGAGGACTGGGGGGGGGTAATTCAGAAAAATGAGGTATTTGTAACTTACGAACGGGTGATCAGATCTTAATGGAATTTGATATTTAGAAGGATCTTGTGCTTTAAAGTTCTTATTTTAAATTCCCATCAGATTCTGTGACATTGGGGGGAGTTCGAGGGGAAACCGGAATTCTTGGAAAACGTGAAAATTGGGGTATTCTTATCTTACGAATAGGTGATCGGATCTTAATGAAACTTGATATATAGAAGGATCTTATGTCTCAGATGCTCCATTTTTGACTCGACTTGGATCCGGGGACATAGGAGGTTAGAGGAAGGAAACAGAAATCTTGGAAAACGCTTAGAGTGGAGAGATCGGGATGAAACTTGATGGGAAGAATAAGCACAAGTTCTAGATGAGTGATTGACATAATTGGAACGAATCCGGTCCCTTTGGAGGAGCTGGCGGTTGTGAATTTGGAAAAATTAGAAAAATTGAGGTATTTTCACTTAAGAACGGGTGACCAGATCTTAATGAAATGTGATATTTAGAAGGAATTCATGTCTCAGAGCTCTTATTTCGAACCCCAGCCAAATCTATTGACATTGGGGGGAGTTGGAGGGGGAAATCGGAAATCTTGGAAAACGCTTAGAGTGGAGGAATCGGGATGAAGCTTAGTGGATAGAATAAGCAAATGTCGTAGACAACTGATTGACGTAACCGTACTGGATTCACTCTCATTGGGGGAGTTGGGGGGAGGGGTTCAGTGCTTTGGCGAGTTCGGTGCTTCTGGACGTGCTAGGACGATGAAAATTGGTAGATGTGTCAGGGAGCTGCATAAATTGACTTGATAAAGTCGATTGCTCAGATTCGACCATCTGGGGGGGGGGGCTAAAGGGAGAGGAAAAATTAGAAAAAAATGAGGTATTTATAACTGACGAGTGGGTGATCAGATCTTAATGAATTTTATATTTAGAAGGACATCGTGACTCAGAGCTCTTATTTTAAATTCCCACCGGCATTAAGCTTCTGATTTTCCTTTTAATTCAATCTATTGATTCTTAGAATTTTGTTAGAGCTCATACCATATGAGCTCTTGGCTCTTAGCTCTTCTGGCCTCGTCACAAGTGCCATATGAGCTCTTAGCTCTTGTTTCTGTAAAATTTGCATTTTGTTGAGTTTGTCCCTTTATCACACAGATAGGGCGGTATCTCCTTTTGCCATTGGAAAAAAATAGTTAAAAATTTAAACATCTAGCATTAAAATTTTCAAACCAACATGATGAATGTGTGGATGATTGCTCAGTACATAATTCTTAATAAGTGTAAATGCTGCATTTTCTCTCCTCAAACTCCTTTATAAATGTAGATGTCCATAATCGCATTGTTTGAGGATTTTTCTCTCTTTTGTACGTCCTACGCTCGAATACGCTTGTCCTGTTAGGCATCTCCAATGAATTGTCGGACAGAACAGAGGCAGTCAAGAAAAGGTGCCTAAGAATTATCTTCAATGAGAGTAAAGTGCCTTACATTTCCCTTCTTCGGAGAGTAAATCTAGTCACCCTTAAGGAAGGGAGAGCACAGATTTCCTCGCGTTTTGCCCACAATGTCGTGCATAACTCTCGTACTACTTCTCTTTTCCGAGTGAACATTTAACTCCTCCCTCCAAACTCGCCCCGACATTCTGTTTCAAGAAAAATCCCCCTTCTTACCCCAATAAGAGGTTCCTCTGAAAAATATAGAATAACATTCACCCCTCACATAGTTGAAATGTTAAATCAGCATCCCCCCTTTCTCACTCCACTTTTATTTTACAGTTTTAGTGTTTATTTTGCAGTTGCGTACTTTATAATTCTTGCTAGTTAGACTTTTGTTTAAATTTTGTTTTCCCTGTTTTAATTTTACGAGTTTTTAATCGTTTGAATTTTTTATTGATTGCAATTTATGATTTTATGACATTGACCTTTTCTTCAATTTTTTCATTTTTTTTTCTTTTACTAGCCCTAAGATGCGAATTTGGCACTTTTGGGCTTGTGATAGCCGCTTTGTTGAAATAAAATCTTATCTTATTACGCATCGAAAATGGATAAATTACAACGACAAAGTACCTCTTTCTTCTTCATTCATAGCAGAGGAGTAAAGTAGTAACATTCATTGTCAAATATTGTGCATTTGACATGGAATAAGACCGGTTAAAAAAATTCCATTTAAACAGAAAATTGAAAACACTATTTTCATCTAAACGAAAGCAAAGAACACCAAATAGCACTGAGGTAAAAGTAAATTTTTTTCTTAAATGTATTAAAAAGCTTGTACATAAAAATTTTCTGACAGAAAAAAAAATATCAGAAATTGTTAAAATAAACAAACAACTAATTATCATTAAATTCTTCTAGTGGCAAGAGCATTATCAAGAGAACTGAGCCCTACTAAGCAAATCAACTCTGTTTATTTAGAATTAATCCCTTAAAACAGACTGGAAGAGGCAATTCATTATTCCCAGGTAAATGGTCCCATATTCTGACAAACCCCATGCTTTGAATTGTCCTTGTCCACGATAAAATCGGAAAATGAACCTCTCGTCGTAATCACTTTTCATTCAGTTCTATACTCCCAATCTTGCACACAAAGCTACTGACCCGCAACTGCATTCAATGATGTATACATAGCCCTAAACTCCATAAAGAAAATTTACCTCAATTTTCTCCCTTTGGAATCGACATATTCAAAGCTTATTCAGCTATGTATGTTTTATTTATTGATTTTATCTTGATAATGATGCTGTGAATGATAAAATATTTTTATTTCTAGGTCGCAAACCTTTAACCCCATCCAACTCTCCTAAATCGGGGAGTGCCTTGCTTACGGCTTTGAGCAATAATAACCCATCCACTTTATCTGGTGTTGCACAAGAACCAAAGAACTCCCTAAAAAAGGTATACTTTGCTTTTTCTGCTTTGTAGTTTTGTTGCTGTTTTTCCTTTTTTTTCAAGATGCACAGCGTAAAAAAATTTACAAAACTTCAACACAGTCTTTGTCATGATTTATATTTGGCTCAAAATACATTCAAAATTAGTAACAGCTCAGATTCACACTTAAAATTGATTTGAGCTTTAGAAAAAAGTAGTCGAAATGTCATTGTGGTCATTTGTTTGGCTAAGGTGGATAAAACAAATAAGTAGATTCTGCATAGGAAATAGATGAAACGTGAGAATAATTTCTAGACGATTTGTGAAGTTGTCATAATGCATAACACCATACAGAGAAAAGTGCTTTCTCTTGAATTTTTTTTTCTTTTACTTTTAGCTGCAAACAAACCAAAGTCGTTAATCTCCTTTTCCCTTCTCTGCACAGTAAGATTCCATATTAAAAGTTTCTTGTGCTTTAATACAATTCATACCACCATGTTTGGTGCCACCATGCACTCAGCACCATGTTTGGCTTGCATTGTGCCATAATCAATCATGACAAAGAGATGAACTTGAAGGAGTTGAGAAGGCCCCTGAAATTCTCTGTAGAACGAAGTGATTGTCGTAATAGTTTTAACTTGACGTATTGGGTTTGCTCTGGTCATTTGGGGGTACACATAAAAAAAAAAAAAAAAAATTCAATAGCATCCAATGTCAGTTATTAAATTTGAGATCTAAAATGATCGCCACTATATACAAAAGAACGTTCACTTATCTACTCTAATTGTTTCTTTTGGGAAAGTAAGACAAAATCAAGCTCAATTTCTGCTTGAGGAATCTGTCCTGAATCAGCTCATTTTCTTTTATTGCCCCGTCTTCACGCATTTTCCCACTCAAAGCTTCAGCCATTTTGAGCGAGGCTTATTTCTTTGGTTCTTTGACCTTTTCCGCCTCTCTTTGGTTTCTTGAAAAAGCCTTTCCCCTACTTTATCCTTCGCCCTTTCTACTGACTTTTTTGGAACAGATTTTCTTGCAGGTATTCAAATGTCCTTTTCTCGACCAAATATCTTCTGTTTTTCCCTTCTTTTTTTGCTATCTCTTCTTTTACTTATTTCCTGTTTGGCTCTTCTCCAGCCTGTCTAGTGCACGTAGCTTCAAATAGGGGTTTTTAACTCTGGTAAGCATTCCACCTCAAAGACAATAAATCTTCGATAAGAGGAACTAACTGAGAACTATTTTAAAACTTACAAAACCCCAGAGACTATTAGTCTGGCGTTGAGCATTTTCAGTTTAACCGAGTATTTTGTGAGTAAAAATCCATCTTGACCAGGGAATAATCACATCTACCATTAGCACCCCTTTGTGAGATGTAGAGATATGCTCTCACATAGACACGTAGAGTTATGTGTCCCTGATAGTTTCTAAGACTGTGACCCTACCTGATTTGGGAAACTCAGCACCCATTGTAGTCGGTGCGTCACAAAGGTCTGTTTCTTCAAAGTTAAAAAAACAAGAGATTTTCTTTAAGTCTACGCGTACGATTTATGTGCTTTTAAGTAATCAAAGGATTAGTTAATCCCATAGCTGAAATCCTTTTTTGCTATGTCTCTGTTGATTGTTACTAACTTAAATCAGTAATAATTGTAAGGCAATGGTACTGCCCAAACAATTTTTTTAAATGAATTGAAAGCAATGTCAAGATATCTTGTAAGCGCATAGGGATTAATAGGGAATATTCCTTAGGGCAACCCGGCAATCTAAGCCCCATTTGCTAAAACTCAGCTTTGCCCTCGCTTATTGTGGCACATCCACACCTATGATTGTAAAGTGAGAAGCTCCATTTTAAGGATGAAAGCAGTTAGTTATAAAAATTTATCACTTGCTTGAGTGCAGATGATAAAAATAATGATAATTAGTATTTAAACTTAGGCGCCGAACAAACACCATGTGGATTTTTATGCGCAATTTTTGGTCTCCATTTATTGAAACTATTTGCTATAAAACTCCTTCTTTGAGAGAATAAAGTAGTAATATGGCTTTCAATCGTTTGCAATCACATTATTGATAGCAATGTCGAACAGAAATTGCACAAAGGTTATTAGCTCAGCAAACCTATAATGTAACTTTTGTGTGTTAATTAGTTTAAAAATAAAGCTCTTGTCAAAATTTGGGTTTATGGGAAGTTGTGGGTTTCAGGTTGTGACTGATTCGTATGGTTATGTTTGACAACAACTCTGTTTAAGGGAGTGCGCATAGTTTCGAGAGTCAAGGGGCCACACAAAGTTTAAATCTGGATCAATGCCTGAGCATGACCGGCAAATTCACTTAATATGACTAACAAATGTGAATATTATCATGCGTTTAATAGAGTTTAATTGTCATTATTAATTATATTATGCAGATAGTCTTCAACATATTGTCTTCAAGCCAAGGTGAATCAAACAGTCCGTGGTAACGAACTGTAGTAAGGAGCGACCCGGCTCAATAGTAACCAAAACTCTAAAAAATTGAATTTTTATATCAATAGCTACATCAAAAGAATCGCATTTTGATGCTGATTTTAAATATATAAATTTCATCAAGTTTAGTCTTACCCATCAAAAGTTACGAGCCTGAGAAAATTTGCCTTATTTAAGAAAATAGGGGGAAACAACCCCTAAAAGTCATAGAATCTTAACAAAAATGACACCATCAGATTCAGCGTATCAGAGAACCCTACTGTAGAAGTTTCAAGCTCCTACCTACAAAAATGTGGAATTTTGTATTTTTTGCCAGAAGACAAATCACGGGTGCGTGTTTATTTGTTTTTTTTTTCCAAGGGTCATCGTATCGACCAAGTGGTCCTAGAATGTCTCAAGAGGGCTCATTCTAACGGAAATGAAAAGTTCTAGTGCCCTTTTTAAGTGACCAAAAAAATTGGAGGGCATCTAGGCCCCCTCCCACGCTCATTTTTTCCCAAAGTCAACGGATCAAAATTTTGAGATAGCCATTTTGTTCAGCATAGTCGAAAACCATAATAACTATGTCTTTGGGGATGACTTACTCCCCCACAATCCCTGGGGGAGGGGCTGCAAGTTACAAACTGACCAGTGTTTACATATAGTAATGGTTATTGGGAAGTGTACAGACGTTTTCAGGGGGATTTTATTTTGTTTGGGGGTGGGGCTGAGGGGAGGGGGCTATGTTGGAGGATCTTTCCTTGGAGGAATCTGTCATGGAGGAAGAAAAATTCAATGAAAAGGGCGCAGGATTTTCTAGCATTACTATAAGAAAACAATGAAAAATAAACATGAAAACGTTTTTTCAAATGAAAGGAAGGAGTAGCATTGAAACTTAAAACGAACAGAGATTATTACGCATATGAGGGGTTCTAAAAATACTTTAGCATAAAGAGCGAGGTATTTAGGAGGAGAAATATACCTCGCTCTTTATGCTAAAGTATTTTTAGTAATTTCAACTATTTATTCTACGGCCTTTCTGATTCAGGGGTCATTGTTAAAGAATTGGGACAAAACTTACGATTTAGTGTAAAGAGCGAGGTATTAACGAGGGTACAAACCCCCTCGTATACATAATAAAAATATAAGATTATGAAAGTTTGTTACGTAAGTTAATTCTTAAGTTACGTATATTTTTTACTAATAAAAACGTTCGTTAAAAATTAAAAGTTCTAGTTGCCTTTTTAAGTAACCGAAAAATTGGAGGGCAACTAGGCCTCCTTCTCCACCCCTTATTTCTCAAAATCGTCTGATCAAAACTAAGAGAAAGCCATTTAGCCAAAAAAAGGATTAATATACAAATTTCATTTTAATAATTTGTGTGCGGAGAGCCAAAACCAAACATGCATTAATTCAAAAACGTTCAGAAATTAAATAAAAAAAAACTAATTTTTTTAGCTGAAAATAAGGAGCGGCATTAAAACTTAAAACGAACAGAAATTACTCCATATATGAAATGGGTTGTCCCCTCCGCAATCCCCCCTCTTTACGCTGAAGTTTGACTCTGCCACAATTCTACTTTTTAAAACAATTAAAAGCTTTAGCGTAAAGAGCGAGGGATTGCGGAGGGGACAACCTATTCCATATACAGAGTAATTTCTGTTCGTTTTAAGTTTTAATGTCGCTCCTTACTTTCAGCTAAAAAAATTAGTTTGTTATTTATTTAATATTAGAATAAAGCTGTTTGTTTCTGTGCTCTACTTTCTTGCACATGGTAAATATGTCCCGGGTTAGATGACTGCATTTCCTCCATGTGGTTTAAGGGTTCTCCCCTTCAAAGCCTTTAGTTTTTAAGTCTAAAACATTGTGTGCTAAAACCGTCTTCGCTTTCAGTGTATACACTTCCTCAGGTATAAAACCCATCTTAGCTCCATGGCACCCATCCCTAATTATTAAAGAAGAATTTAACACACAAAAAGAACCAACCTTTCCATTTCAGTCCCCCCCTCCCGGAATTAGAAACATTCAAGATTTTTTTTGGGGGGGGCTCCTCTTGCGCATTTGTTTATTGGTTGCTGTTCATGTAGAAAATATCTGAGCTAGCATACGCTATATTGTCTCATATTTGACAACACATAAATTCGACGAATCTTTATTTTGAAGTTATTTCTTTTTTTTTTGTATCCCAGTCACCCGTTGATTTTTTTATGTTGCAATTATTTGTGTGTTGAAGGTCAACAACAACTAATAAGTTCAAAAACAACTAATATTCCTTCTCATGTTCCTTGTTTTGCTAGGGCCTCGTTGACTACGAAGGTGACTCAGATGAGGAAGAGAACGAAAGCACTGAAAGTGAAACGAAGCGTCCGAAAATCTCCTAGAAACTAAGTTATCGCGTCTGAAAAAGGTGCCGTGACTGATTAAGTAGTGCAAAGACGTAGAGAATTTCGATTGCCATAGTTTTTTCTTCCGCTGTGGAACTGTTTTTTATTACCAGAAAGAGAAAAAAAAAGAGGATTAGGTTATCTGCAATTACGTTTACCAATTCCACGCTTTGCACTCGACTCTATGTGGTGCTAGTTTAATTTAGATATTATGAATGCATCATTCTAATTCTATCAGGGACTGAAACCATACAGTGAAGTTCATAAAAATGAAGATGTATTAAACTCTGGTCCATTTCCATATACAATTCAAGCATGATGCATTGAAGTAAGGTGTACACATGTATGTGTGTTAGGTTAACAGCGTATGTTTTTCTTTTTGTGTAAATTTTAAATCGGTGGATATTAGTGTTTTGTACTGAAAGTGATTATCAGTTTAAAAAAGGACTCATATTCCAATTTTTTGCAAAATCTGCCTGCTTGATCTAATTTTCAAAATGGGTACCAAGTATTTTGTTTCGGGCTGTTATTATTAGTAATACGACCATAAGCCAATAATTTAAGGAAAACGTTTACCCTTATTTACCTTTCAATTGGTTGTTACTTGTTTTTACATAATTTATTATCATCTGTAACTTGTAGCCAATTTCAACTTTGCTTTAAGCCTGACATTATATTAGATTAACCTGCAGATATTTTGCTATATCCGAATAGTAGTATTCTAGGCTCAGGATGAGTTATGATTGGAACTATGCTTTGTCCGAAACTATTATTTTTCAAAGTAGTCATTTGAAATTTTCAAAATAGCCACTGTCTAACCTATCATAAAAGATGAAATTTGTTGTTTGGATGGTATATGTCAACTTTGGTTAGGAAATAAGATTTGGCCCAATGTTCGACATTAGATAGAACCCTTGCTCCTTTTTTGGACATATAATAGCTCTGGATGGATTATTACCTAGCAAAGCAAATATGGACAAAAAAGTGTAAATTTTGGTTATAAAAAATTTATAAACTGTACTTTTTATAAAAAACGGATATCCTTTGGACATTGGACAGTTTCAACCAGCAGTACCTCACAGTTAACTGGCCATATTTTACTGTTATCTTGCTTTACTCGATAGTTTTATAAGTTTTTATGATTGGCTTCTGTGTTAATGCTAATTGTACAATACTAAATAGGAGCTTAAGGCTAGACACATGTTGGCGTTTTCTTACAGCGTTTTAACACTGTATCTCGGCAAACGGTAAGCTGGTATTTCCATACGAAGATTATTGTTTTATTGGCAACTATTTCAAATTTATAGTATGGACATTTAAACTAAAAACGTCTAGATCAAATAAGTCATTATTAGGCATGTGAAACAATATTGGGCGATTAAAAACCCGTGAGTTTTGTACACAGGTTCTGTGTTGGAACATTAAGTTTTACTAAGTTAAAATTTAAAACACAAAGAAAAAGATAAGTTTTTTTTTTTGTTTGTAAAATTCGTCGCTTTTAGCTTGGAAAGCACTACGTATGTCTTGCCCTTAACTTTAAATAAGAGAATATAAGTGTACAAATTCAAAAATTCTTCCTTTGGTTTGTACTTTCAGAAATTCGAATGTGTAACTGAAGTTTATAATGACCTTCAAGAAGAAACAGAAAATCATATAGCTATATAACATTGATATAAAAAGAAACTGTTCAAGAGAAAGATAAGATAAAAAAGCTCCTATAAATGGTCTTTTTCTTACACACAAAAAAGGGAAAAAAAAGACTTCGATTAGTTTTTGTTAAGTTTCTGTTGTGTCCCATTTCTCGATCTAACGTCATTACCTTCTTCTAAAAAAGAGCGTTTGCTAAAATAGAACAGTTAAAACCTTTATGAAATTTGTTTTTGGGTAATTGGAAATGAAAAGAATTGTTGTACAAATTGTTAGAGATCCGGTAGTTATTTAAAATGTTTTTGATCAAAATATGGTGTGGAATAAGATCGATTGACTTCAACTGCCCTCTCAATCCTGAAAACTTTATTTTTAACAAACTTTAGCGTTTGCACCGTTTGACATTTTAGTGAGTCCATTTAATGGAATTTTAAAACATTTCTTAAATTTCAGGGATCATTCTGAGCGAGATCTGCTTTTTTTATTATTTAAGAATGATCTTGACGACGGATTTCAATTCGATTTTAGAATGGACTTTGTCTAATTTGCTTCACAAAATTGGTCATATGCTCGACGAAGAACAGTTTCTTTTAAACTTTATTTTAGAGAATAACTTTAATGCCTATAATTTTGAGTTCAAGAGCCTAACACTAAAAAATTTGGGTAAAGTGAGCCAGATCGTGCTCTAAAGGTGCATTTATAATGCACAAAAGATTAAAAACACGAAATAAGACACGTTTTTTCCGCTTTTTACGTAAGTATATAAATCTGAATTTCAGCTTATGCTTGCTTATGACAGTCGTCTAAGCTCGGTCCGATTCATAATATATTCTTTTTTTCTTCTGCTTTTTGTAGTTGTCTTGCCTCATAAACTAGAGGAAATAACTCGGTTATTTCAAATCACTGTGCAATCTATTCTCAGTTGCTCTGTTCTGGTTAGGGTTAGAATGATGTTTGTATGGGTAATGTTATTGCGTAAATTGAAATTACGGATGAATGGTACGTTATTATACCATGGGCCGAGCTAAATTTGAGCTCTTTTTTTGCTACCCTTATTGTTTTACGGACATTTTTGTTCACCATTGTAAAAAAAAGAATAATATAAACTTTGTACAAATCAAATAGCTACTGTGTACTTATATTGTGTAGGAAACATAACCCAATAATTTAGAGTTGCCTGTATAAACCCAATTAATTGTGGGCTTTTATACCACGATTCATAAACTAGAGTAGCCCTTCTGTGTGATTTTTTCTTTTTTTGGCTTTGTGGTTATTCTATTCAAGGTACGAGCAGAGTCGTACTGCAGCAATTAGGGAGTAAGAGAGTGGGATGCGAACCTTTCTGTAAAATACAAGCAAGCTTTATCCTGATAAATCTTTGACAAACTTTTTGTTTGGAGGATTCAGCATTAAATGTGAACCAAGCAGCCCAGCGAAAGTATAGCATTTTATTGGTAGTTTCAAGATATGTCAACTAGAATTGCACAATTTCTTGAGCTATAATTTTTTAAGACCAGTAAATAATTCAAAGATTACCTGGTTTTTATAAGATGTATTTCTGGTACAGGTTTAAAACCAAAACAAAGTCAGGCAAATTGTGTTTTCTGTTATCATGAAGGGAAATCCTTTTCTCCTGCTTTAGTCCTAGTTAAATCCTCGAGTTTCGGTGCTACAGTAAAGAAAAGAAGTGCGCGTGTCACGGCCTGTGCCCTGGCACGCGCTTGGCCCGTTTAAGTATACTTGGATTAGTAATAGGACAGTAGTTTAATGTTCTATGCCTGGTTATTTTAAACTTAGCGCCAATCTTTTGAAATGAACACGGCAGAAAGGCCGTGTTCCCTTAACCGACAGGGTGGGGTCTCTCAGACCCAGCCTTAAGTTTTTTGTCCATTCCGTACAACAGGGTTATGCTAGGAGGTTCATATCTCGTGTACTCTTTTGACTTACCAAAGAAAAAAAAAATTAGAACTAATAGGATATCATAATTTTACAAAAAAATAATTTTTTTTTAGCCATCTAGCATCGCTTTTCATGGATGACATGGGCGTAGGCAGCATCTAGGGGGGGCAGCCAATTCTGTGATGGAGAGAAGGTGAAGGTATATTGGTAATATCTCTTTCATTAAACTTATTTTGAAGTAACTAAGCCTCAGTAAAAGAAGATCTCGAAATCACTTACAGGTGAGTAAATACAGTATTCTAGGGTCTGGCAGACTCCACCCTGCACTTTGTGTAACTTTTTTTGTGACTTATCAGAGAAATCAACTTATAGCTTTTAGAGAACAATTAGTTCTGATTTCAACATATTTAAGTGTCCTAGGTTCGAGAGGAAAAGATTTTCATTTTTACCGGGCCCTTTTTAGTTAATTTCTGTAAGTAATTCCAATTTTCTTTGGTTTTTAGAGTTGATCATTTATAGCTAGAATATGGTCTCCTATGAAACATCTGACAGAGGATACAGGAGAACCTGTAATCTTGTTATACATTTCTCAGGTCTAAAAGGACACAAAGACCTAAAATCCTCTGAAAAGGCATGGGACCTTGTCATCATAGCCGAGATCCTTGAGAAGACCGTCTTTCACACCAATGCCAAGACTGACGAGTATCACATGTATTATAACTTTTGTATTGTAGATAAGCCAACGTACTTGAAACCAGTCGACATCATAGAGGTGCGAGCCTTTTTTAGACCTTCTTCATCTCTAGAGTGTTCAAGTCGGGCAGTGAAGATTGCGAAGGTCTCTTTGCAGCTGATGGACCTGGCCGGGAGATTTTCCACGCGACAATGAGTCTGAAGCAATTCTAGTATTTGAAAAACTGTCTCTAGTTGGATGACATGCACAGACGTCACGAAAGAGGCGTACCTCTAGCTTCCATCAAAGAAGTTTTTGATCTCTTCATTACAAACTCCAAAGCAAATTACTGACCAGACGAGTTCTTGGCCATTAATGAAAAGCTAGTTGCATTTAGAAGACGATGCAGATTCAAGAAAAAATTTATTTGAATTCAGGATTTGATGTTTTGCGCTCTTGAAGACATTTTATCTATCTAATGTTTTTGTTTACACTGGAAAGGAGACTCCTATAGTTGAAATCCACAATGCTTCAGGTCCAACGTGAACATGACCCTTGTCGATCTCTTGAAGAGCCCTTGTCGATCTCTTGAACACCAACATCACAGTTGGCAGCTGGTTTCGCGTCCACAGAACTCATTGAAATACTCAGAACCTTGAGAATGATATACTTAAACACGGTGAAAATGAACGAAAGAGAGATCCGCCTTCTTTCCTTACTAGTCATACAAGGGATTCCAACTTGTCCATCTTCAAATTTTGAGACCATCTGAACCTGATTTCGTATCTTTAGAAGAAAAACAAGCATTTATTCTCGCTTCGTCGATCCTCCTTTCAGCGGAAATTGGGCATGAGAGTAGTAAACCAGAGATCATCATGACCTACAGCGAGACCAAAAGTAGAGTGGACACTCTGGACCAAAAGTCGTCCACTGACACGACTAGCCGCCGCACAAGAAGATGGTTCAAGGAGGTGTGGCATGCGATCATGGACATAGGTGGTGTCACTGCCAATGTCATTCTGAGCTACTCAACACCCCAAGAAAAGACTTGACGCGAAGAAAAATGCTGATAAAGCTAAGATCATCCCTCATCAGCCCGTAACTTAGGATCAGAGCAACCCCACAAAGGATCGCACGATTACTGCGTAATTTGATCTAAGACCATATATGAGTTTCAGCTGAGAATGTCCCCCGCGTTTCTTCTACGGGTTCCAATGAACAAAAAAGATCGTATCATTTGCTCCCTAAGCAAGGACAGAAATCCAAACATACCTGCAGTTCGTGCCAAAAAATGTATGCATGGAATATGACAAGTTCCTCTACCCAAATACGAATAGCTGAATGGTTTTTGTGTTTTAGTATTTCTAACCGATATATCTGAATATTTTGTAAGCGAAATTGGGACAGTATTTTTCTCGACTTTTTAAAAAGTGGGGTTCCGCAGATCCAACTTTTCAGTTAGTGTAAATTCTTTTCTCCCAACCACTTAAGGGTCAAAGTTGGGCGATATTAAATATCAAAACTGATATATCTATATATTGGACCAAGAATCAATACTGAATAATCGAAACGGAAATATCGATACCGGAAACAATATTTGAAAATTTCTGTTTATTTCCAGCTTTTTCAAGCATCTAGCAGTGAACATCTAACAGAAAAATTTCAACGTACGAAAAGTTCTCGTAAATATCCAGTATAAATTCGAATTTCTAGGAGAGGGGGCAGCCCCCCCCCCCTCCCCACCGCCTTACGTCCATGATGGTTGATGACTTGAAATAGCTGAAATGACGTTAAAGAATATACTAGATAAAATAGTTTCAATATGTCTTAACGCTAAAGACATACTCGCTAATTTTATGTACGTAGCACGTAACTCAACATATGTATGATTTCAAGGAAATTGACGTGATCGATCAAATGTTCTGCACTAAAATGTTGGAGGGCAACGCCTTTTCAACATCATTCCCCCAAACAGAAGCATGTCATCGTGTTCGTTTGAATGTTTCACGGAGACTATCAAAAACTCACCGCAATTTTAAGCTGCCTGAGACAAAACAAAATGGTGAACGTTTGTTACTCTGGTCCCCTCTGTATAAAGCTGATCCCCGAAAAAGTATCTAGTTTAAAAAAAAGTATAACTAGCCAGATGTTACAATGAACTATCTACAATTCATATTCAAAAAAGAAGATTTCCCCGGTTTTGAGTGCTTGAAGTTGAATCATTGATCATTTGCATGACCAGTTGAACCCTTTCGGTCATTTGAATCTTTATAATGGGAAATAATAAATAGCTTTTATTTTTCTAATAGTTACAAAATATTGATAGTATTGTAGTCCCGGAAGCGGATTTCATCATTCCTCTTCCCTAAGCCAAAAATAGAAACGCCCCGACTCCCACTAAAAGTTCTAATTGTTTTTCAAACATTTTTTTAGTTTTTTTTTCTCATTCCCCAGTGAAATATGAAACACGTTGATGCAGCTATGTTCATCAAGTTACTATTTTGAGGTTGAAATTATGTATTCTATATATTATTAAGAAAGATATGAAAGCAGCAGTTACCCCAGGGCTCATGTCTGAAAGAGGTTCAGCACGAAATCTTTATATTGGGAAAAACTACATCAAACATTTTTATTTTAAAGTCTTAATCTATAACCGAAACACTTATTTGAGTTCTTTTTATTGTCTGATTTCTCAATGATTGAAAAATATATAGGTAGCGCAGTCTCGGTGGACCTATATGCGTGTACTATTTTCCTCTGTTGCAGCTCTTCACTAATATATAATTTTGAACCTACAATAATTTTAACATTATTACTAGATTGTTTAAAAAATTACAAGTTGTATTCACCTAACCTTTTTAAGTATCATATTCTGCTTCGTTAATTGACTTGAATTTTTTTTATTCACATGTTAACGAATAAAAATAACGCTTTTAAAGCTTTCCAATTCAAAAATCCAGTCAATTTGTGCTCGAATTATTTATTTTAGTACTTGTAGGTTCTCTACAATGAAACTAGCGCAACCTGATTCCGCTTTGTCTGTTGGAGACACTATAATATAAAAAACCAAATCTAGGCATACCAGTTCAAGGCGGTAAGAAAAAGGATAGGCACCTTAGACTGATGTAGGATGAGAAAAAAAAATATCTTTATGTCTTTAGGGGAATTTTTTGGGAGCTAGCCAAAGCATCAACTTTGAGCCGGGTGGGGTAAAGGAGTGTTCACCAATGTATTAGCCTAAGGTGGCATAACGCTATGAAGGGTTTGTTGTACTATTAGTATATAAAAACAATAAATAGTACAAGAAATTGGCCCGTTAGCTTCACCACCAAATTAAAAGCCCCTTCAGCTTTTCAAGTAGGCATTTGGCATCTTACGTCCAACAGTCATTTTTACCAATTTGTGTATAATACAAGAAACGTACGTCAAACTTTTGCTAGCGACAGTCCCTTGATCAGCGTATAATCAACAATTCACAGCCCATTAAAACCCATTTGAAACTTAAAATCTTAAACAAAAACGTTTTCTTCATTGTTATGAGGAGAAAGTTGACTTAGTCGAACACGGACTGCGTGTCCTGGTCCAGGCATGACTGGTGTGGAAGTTCCAGAAGTCACCAAATCACATGATTCAACCAAGCGAAGCAGCTCAGCAGAGTCGGGGCCACCGGGTCCAGTGTAAGCTAAAAAGGAAAACAATTAAAATTGTTTAACCGTTCCGTCGCAAAAAAAGAATCTAGCAAACGTAGCACCTGCCGATTTTGTCAAAATTCAAATTGCTGCGAGTAGTGGGGGCATAGGAGATTCCACTGTCAAGTATCCCCTTCGAATCTGGATCCTGGCACTTTTTTTAAAGTTTCTTCAAGACGCAAGGGTTCGTTAAGTAATAGTAATTGTTTGTTTACTTATGCAAATATTTTCCTCAAGATGCAGGTGTTTGTTACGTATTCTTGCATGACTTAAAAACGCAAAAGACTTGATCTTTCTCGCTGAAAATGAACATGTACAAATTGATGACAAAAAATGAAGTTATAATCCATGACAATACCTACAATCTAACTGATTTGGTATAAGATTTGTACATAATCATTTTCAGCGATATTAGGTCAAGAGTCTTTTACATTGCTCACGATACGATTGAGAAATTAGGTCTGCAAGACCTGATAAAGCTTAAGACAAATCTTCTTCTTATTGTTTTGGTGGTTAAAAAGTTTCGGAACTTTGAGGCTGAGTGAAATCAACGACATTTACTTCGAGTGGTCTTGTCACGGTAGGGTTTATGCCAGTCGAGACCTCGTAGGACATTTTGAAGCAAAATCAATTTTCACCGTCGGTTATTATTTTGCTGTTAATAAATTTATCAAGATTATCTTCTATTTGGTCTTTTGGTACAAGGGCAAGTTCTATTGGCGTTAATTTGTGAAGTTTAACCATTTTTTCTAGAGAATATTGTTTACAAGTCCCGTGATTATGGGCAGTAACAGTGAAAAAAAGCTACCGCCCACCTGAACAAGCCGTTTTCTTTTAAAACATATTCCCTTATTTTTGCAAGCAAGGGCACATACAAGTGAACGAAGTTGCTTTGTCCGTTGCTTAACTACTTCTGGCAAATGAACATTACCTTCAGTTAAGTTAATCAAAGCTCAGATAGGAGATTAATGAATTCATTGTCAATACTGTGTATGAGCATAGCCTTCCTAAGCCGCGATTTGAAATTACCTAGTACGGAAAATAAATGTCTGTTTTCATGTAGTTTCTTCATTGTCATGATGACAGCTAAAGTCCTTTTTACTGTTTACTGGTAGATACACGGTAATTTCATTGTCAAAATATAAGTGATTACACGTAAATACTCCGCTATGTTTTGATTGAGATGCAAAAGAATGTAACCATAAGGTTTATTTGTAGCCTGATTGTATGCCGAAAGTAGAAATTTCGGTTCACCAGGATATATTTGTGTGCTTAAAGTTATGAGGGAACTAGAATCACGAACAACCCTGTAGACAATATAATAAGTACACTTCAAAGCAAGTCTTCTCATACATTTGATCGTATGAAAGAGACTGCGGAGAACAATAGTTTAGGAAATTTTTTCAAACCGTGAATAATGGCAACATCTCATCAGACCATTCTTCAATGATTTCAGCTAAATCATCAATAACCAAACGCAAGTTTTTTCGATAATATTAAGCACGTCTAGTCCCCGTATGAACTTTTGTGTCTGGTGCAATAGTCTGTATTTTATCATACTTGCCACATACTATAGCAATGATCTATTTTTTTTCGGATTTTCTATAGACATTTTATCGCTATTTCAATTTCTTTTGCCTGATATTGATGGCTCGCCAAGAAATGACCTGAATGGAGTTTTAAATTGGTACATATTACTCTTCTCGCACTCAAAATACAACTAACCTAACATAACCTCAATCTGTTGAACAAATAACTATGTTCAAACAAGACAAAAAGTAAAATACTTGTTTTCTTTAATGATAATCAATATACTACATATTAAAAAAAATATTTACATGAACACTTGGAAAAAACAACATAAAATAATCCCTTAAAGACATTTACATAGGCAGTGTAAAAAAACACATGGACATCAAAAGACCCTTAGAAATTGCACCACCCCGGAGCACGGGGTGGTCGGAAGACGCGGCAGCCTAAAGCCGGGCCCAGCTGACGCGGGAAGCATGTCAATTCATACTATATAATTGAACACTTTTTAAAACAGCAATTAGCGCAGCGCAAAGCCTAGCGCACGACCTAGCGCAAAAAAAATATACAAAAACACTACAGAAAACTTTAAATAACACTGCTGAGTTGGAGACAGATGGGATGGAGACTGAGAAGAAACTGAAAAAACGGACCCTCCTCTCGCCAACTAGCCAATTTTCTCCAAACCAAGACGTTGTCTATATTCTACACATACATCTCAATCTGAAGTACGATAATGACCGTGTGGTAGTACTTTAACACCGTCCGCGCACACATAGACTTTGGCCGATATGACTGACATGGTATTTTTCTCAACTCTAACTGTATAGTTTTTAAACTTTAAAGAGCGAATCACCATGACCATCGCTCTTGGAATAAAATTAATTACAGTGTAAAAAAACACATGGACATCAAGAGACCCTTAGAAATTGCACCACCCTGGAGCACGGGGTGGTCGGAAGACGCCGCAGCCTAAAGCCGGGCCCAGCTGACGTGGGAAGCATGTCAATTCATAGTATATAATTGAAAACTTTTTAAAACAGCAATTAGCGCAGCGCAAAGCCTAGCGCACGACCTAGCGCAAAAAAAATATACAAAAACACTACAGAAAACTTTAAATAACACTGCTGAGTTGCAGACAGATGAGATGGAGACTGAGAAGAAACTGAAAAAACGGACCCTCCTCTCGCCAACTAGCCAATTTTCTCCAAACCAAGACGTTGTCTATATTCTACACATACATCTCAATCTGAAGTACGGTAATGACCGTGTGGTAGTACTTTAACACCGTCCGCGCACACATAGACTTTGGCCGATATGACTGACATGGTATTTTTCTCAACTCTAACTGTATAGTTTTTAAACTTTAAAGAGCGAATCACCATGACCATCGCTCTTGGAATAAAATTACTTTCCACACAGTTTCTATGAAGAATTATATCATAATATTTTTTTACATAGTGTGTAGGCACCCCCTTGCACACTCTTTTTATTTACTCATTGTGCATTTACACGGAGCACACCTTCGGACGTGTGATCACACCGTGGGAAGTCAGGTCGCTCCCCGCCATGGATTTAAAAAATGAGAATTTATTTTGGGCCTGATGCTTCACTAGCTTCGAGTCAATGGATTCGTCCTAGTTGGTATAGTCTCTAACTTTTAACAAGAGTGAATCTGTGTCCCCATAAATAAACTTGAACGTGTCCCTCCCTCGACCATTGAAGGGAGCTTTATACACATTGTAATAAGATTCCAACGTTTTCTTGAAATTCCAACAGCTTCTTTGAAATTTCTAAAATTGGGCTACCAGTGGCTATATTTTTATTTAAAACTACACTTCTTTTTTTGCAACGTAATGTACCATATTAGAGTCTATTCTCGTTGACGATGTGAAATTCGGATCGGCAATGATTCGGGCACATTCTTTTGGATTGGTTAAAACGCCTTAGTGACTCCTATGGCGCACACCCTCGCACATCATACCGAAGATTGAATTTAAAATAAGCTTAAAGATTTTTTGTTCAACCTTCATCTTTGCCTCAGAGCGTTTACTGACAAAGGTGTGAATAAAGGTCTTCATGTATGGCTTTCGATCAAACTTGAGTGCTCAATGAATCTTTGTGATCTTAAAACCATTGGCCATTTTCCATCATAAAAGAACGTGGCGTACAACAATATTCGGTTTCGGATGAAGGTCGGAAATAAGCTTAACTAAAAGCTTAACAGCCATATATTATTCCATAAATTCAGAGCAAAATGGCCATTTGAGCATGGTTAGGGTATACTACCAACTAAAGGTTAAAGGACCAGAAATTACCCCATAAATGTGGCCCTTTACGCTTCTTTTATTGCAAGGTTCTCCCTTGAAATTATCAGTCTTAAAAAAGAATTACGGAGGGTGTGGTTGGAATGGTGTCCGCTGGTGCAGCATCCTCGCCAAAGAAATTGGTAAGCAGATTCTCAATCCAGCCAAAATCCTCGTTCTCAGGAACCTGTAAAAAGAATAGAAATTTATTAATCCCTTGATAACTTCATGATAATATCCTGAAAGGAAAGATACTATTAATCTAAGTACCGGCAAAAGCAACATTGGACAGTCCCTTAATTAAACCGAAAAGAATGTGTTACTTTAGCTATTCCTTTGAGGGAGCAACTGTAGCGTCGAACCAGGGCTTGTGTTTAATAGTCTGTAAACTTTAAGAGAGTCCTGGACCTTTAATAGGCTGACAAATGTACCTCAATCTCTTGTCTCGCCTATAAATCAAGTTTTTACTGTTAAAAAGGGATGAAAATTTTATTTCTTTGGGGGCTAGGGACTCCTCAAAGCCCCTCGAAAATACCGGACAAGGTCCATGTTATTTTCCCCTAATTAAGCCGAAAAGAATGCATTATTTCAAGCAGGAATGAGAAACCTATTTTTAGGATGGGCAATGCCCCCCCTCCCACTAACATCGAACATAGTCTCACAACAGTTTTAACTTACTCTCCCTTTCAAATGGTGCAGTTTTGTTAGTCTGAAAGAGAATATACACTAGGTTGAGAAAACATCAAGTTTTTACCCCTAATAAATATGCTATCATTACACATATAATAAGCTTTTCAAAAAATATCTAAGAATGTCAAATAATTTTACTTACCATAAGACTGGTAACTCTATCTTGCATAATGACCGCATTCTCCCCCTTTGCTGGGGGACCGCAGAAGGGCCGGGAATTTTGTCATGTATGATGGGCGAAGGGGCAGAATTCTTGCCTCGGTTGAGGAGCACAGAAGATGATGCACGTTCATCATGGATAATGGGAGCAACTCCTGCATTACATACTCTTGGGTTTTTAGGTAGAGGATCCTCTAGCTCAGAATTTTTCTGAAATAGAAATTAAATTTCACTTATTTGCGAAATAAAAATAGAAAAAAACACATTATATTCATAGAAATATGTGAGCATTTAAGACACTTGGAATTTAGTTTTCACGAAATAAAAACAATTCAAAAACATCTGATTTTGCTTAAAATATTTGATCATTTAACAAGCGTTGAAAGGAGCAGGATTGAAAGTGCAGCATCCCTCCGAAGACTGATAAGCTATCGTAAAGAAAAAGAACTGAGGGGTCGGAAGTAGCTTCTTGTGCTAATTCCTTTTTGAGTAGCCCTTAAATATTTAGAAACAATCAAAGGTCAACTGGCCTAGTATTTACAATGAAACACATTTCAATCGAATCTGCATTTCCTTGCACAATTGATATTTTTAGCTTAAATATAAGACGCCCTTACATAGCTATTTAATGCAAGAATTCAATTGGTTTAGACAGAAAATATAGTATACAAAGCAGATGTTAATAGTTACTCTTTTTGGCAGTTAACTAACGCTGGTTCTATGCCCCCCTTCCCAGAATAAACATACTTAAATGACTACTTAAATTAGATCTAATCGCATTTTCGTAAGAAAATAGTAATCATAGGCTACTCCACCCCTCTAAAAAATTGAAGATTTGATGTAAACATAAGTCAATAAATTTGATCAGAAAAAAGCAACTTTATTTGTGATAGGGCCTAAGATCGGATTAAGCGCTATTAGAGCGTTCAATTTAGCAGCGGATGTGAGAATGATCCCTAGCTAATTGAGTAGGGGTGGGGTGAATTTCTGGCGGCACGCAATAATTAAGCTTTAACCGATGTATCTGTTTATGGAAATTTAACCCACCTGCTAGAATAGACTTCAGTTAGTGGAAAAGCTCATTGAAATTGCAGTCCGGGTAAAAGCATACATTTTGATGGAAGAAAAGATTAATTAATCAAGAAAGAACCTTGCAATAGCAGGATGGGATGGGGTTTTACTTGTTAATTTCATATAGAGAATTGAGTAAGTTCTTATTTGACTATAATATCACCCCTATTTTTTGGTGGGAGACAACTCCCTTAATATACATAGAGGCTTACCTGCATATAAGCCGTTATCCGTTCCTTTTAAAAATTTCTAGGTTTGTTGGCACTCATCTTGAAAGCTAAACTGATGAAATTTATCCGATCCCGCTATGCGAGTAAACAAAGTCTTGGACGATAATGTTGAAAATCTATACGAGACTGAATAACAAGACTATAACGGGAAATTCCTTTATCCGCTAGTAACAATGAAAACAAAAGGCATGTGCGTAAAATAGAATAAAACCCATGCAAACATTGGATCAAGCTCATTTTTTTTTTACAACCGGGGCTTCCCGCTTGACGAATGGACCCTGAGCTCTAACAAGTCCCGTAAGATTATGTAACAGACACCATCTTGAGGAAAGCATTTGCGTAAGTAAACAAACAATTCCTGTTACTTAACAAACATCTGCATTTTGAAGAAGTTTTAAAAAAAAGTTCCGGCATCGGAATTCGAAGAGGATACTGGACGGTGGAATCCACCATGCCCTCACTACTGCTGCGTGGTACAATTAAATTCTAATATTTAGAGTCTAATGTCTACTAATAAAAAGAACAAAAAAAAAACAGTCACCTTTTTCTTTTCTATAAAAACCAATGAGACGAGTCCCTCAAGTCGAATTGTAATTTTCTAGTATTTGAAGAAAGGAGATAAAATCTAAAAATCCGGCTATATTTTTTTGCTTCTAGAAAAAACTAATATCTGGAACAAAATCAAAATTTTCCCCCGACTTATCGATTCAAAGCTACAAGTTTAATTTAATAGTTTGGTTTTATTGAATTGTTTCGTTTTCAAAGATCGGCTCAAACATGAGGATTAAAGTTTTCAAACATGAAATCCATTATTGGATCTGTTTCTTAAAAAGCCGCAATTCGATTATTTATTCTTGGATGTAAGCTAAAAATGCGATTTTGAACTTCTACAGCTGAACTTCAACAATAAAACTTAAATATGTTGGATATTGACTTTTATCAGCAGATAGGCTCAGACACCATACAGTTCAGATCGAGAACAAGAAAAAATTCTTTAAGATAAATGAGCGTTCCATCTTTTTTCATAGAATCAGAAAAAAAATTTAAGAAAGTTTTTATCGCAATCTCAGTTCCTGAAAATGGACCTTCGCTGGATTTTTCCGAGCTTGTGAAACAGTCCCTGCATTACTAGACCCTGAGTAAAAGAAGAAATCTTTATGCTGATCATTGGCAAACATAATTTCGGGAAAGGTCTCGTTTGAACAAAAACCTGTCATAAATTTTTGGCAGAATCAAAAAATAATTTTAAGATTGTTTTCTTAAGTGGCAAAACATATGTAGCGAGATGAGTTAGATAGAATATTGGGTGTCACTGACACAAAAATTGTGCAGAAGTTCAATTCTAAGGTCAAAACTTGAGCTATAGGGCGGAAAAAAGGGAGACGACGCACACCTACCTAGGGGAAAAAAAAATAAGGGATTTGTGACGACTTCATTTATATCCCCTAGGGCAATGCAGTTGGCCAGCCGACAAATATAACAAATCTTTTAATTCATCTTTGCTTCCCTTTAAAATTCAGTGCTTTAAAGTAATACTTTCTTACTTTCATTTCAGATTATTAGATATTTCGACTTTATCAAAATTACACAAAAACCAAATATATACTTCATAAGCTTAGATTAAGAAAAGCTAAAACTTGATTTAATTGCCTTGAATTAAATAACAAATCAGAATTAAATTTCCCACTAATTAAAAAAAAGGAACCAATTATCAAAACGATTACAGTCTTAAAGACCCAACAAAGGGTTAAAATATGCAGTAAATATTCATCCTGCATAGGTGGCTATATCTATGCATAGTAGGCTAAAAAAAAAAATTTGACTAGGTAATTTCACAGTGGAGAATTTGTATGACTTGGCCAAGGGGACTCACAAGAAATTGCAAGGGAGTAGCTACTCCCCGTGGAGGATCAATATTTTATGCGAAGCAATGTCGGAAGAACCTGCTGGATATTAATAAAGAAATCTGGCCCGCCTTTTACTGCCACCTAAAAGGGTTGAGCTCCCTTCCTCCAAAAAGAAAAAAAGTTTTATAAATCAGAAAAAAGCGATTTAGCAATATTTGGATTAAGTAAATGCAAAGAGAAAAGCCTTCTTCACACAATCTTCAGATAAAAGAAAATTTGGCAACAGTGAGTATCATACTTTATTTGTATCCCCTAGACTAGTCTGATTCAGTAACCGATAAATTTCACATTCATTTAAAATCTAGTTTTTAACTTCAAATCGCTTCCCACTGGTGTCTATTAACCAAATTGCATGTCTGTCCGACTTTTAGGACAGGGGATCAGATCATGTTTCTAAAGGGGGAGGGGTTCATCCAAGCAAAAAGTTTATTGGGTCAAATATTCTATTGAGATCTTAATAAGGAGAGATCAGATAACTCTGTGTAATACCATCTGCACTAAATTTCTTTGTAATTTTATTCTATTCCCACATCTTTATTTGATTGCATTATTTTTGTTTTTAATTTTACTCCTTTTGTCTATTTTCTCGATCAGTATAATCGTTTGAGTACAAATTCAAAATTGTAGGGCGTATCCTTCCGACTGATTTTATGGGATTTTTCCTACTTCCTCTCCTTACATACAATTTCGATCTATAGCTGTGAATCCGATATATTGGCACGGCAAAATTATTTAAAATGGTTCGCTTCCTCTGATTATGATATGCCTCCATCTCACATCGGACCACATATCCTTTTCTTGGTTTTCACCCCACCAACACCCATGAACTAAATTCGATGTTTAGAGCTACATTTCGTTCACTGAACAAAAACATTTGTTTGAAGGCATGTTTTTCAGCCTGGCCATTCATTCCGTTTCCCAAAATGAAAGCACGTTGGTAGACACCGCACCTTAGCTCATGTTGGATCCTTGCTTACGATTCAATGATAGAATATGTATGTAAAAAAAGGGATACGCAATAAACAGTTTAGTGCTTGTTAATAAATAAGGTGAATTAATAAGCAGGTTGAATACAAAACTATTGCTAGCTTTTCCCGGTGTAGTGTTTTAAATGTTGGTCAGATTTGTGACTACCAGGCATCAATTTTTGTGTTCCAGAGCATGAAACATATATATGCCCTGAGTAATTTCATGAATATTTTTCCGTTAATCAGGAGCACCATAATTATGATACAAGAAATTTGCAACTTTTAAGCCATGAAAAAAGAAAAACAGTCAGATCATCATATGTGGTTCATAATCTGGGGCCTTCTGTTTGGAATAATCTGCCAGCTAGCATCAGGGAGTCTGTCACTTTATACGGGTTTAAAAATAAATTGAAAACATTTTAGTTAACAAATAGACTTTGAAGGGCGGGAGGTTTTTGATGTTTTTTCGCAGTTTTTTGGGGTGGGGTGAGGGCTGAAACCGCCAAATAATATTTAATAGGATTATTTCGCTGTATTGTGTTCATGTGCATGTGTTGTTGTTTTTATATATAAGATAGGCTAAGTGGATAATCATGAGTTGTTATGTTTAGATATTTATTTATAAGACATAGATCATAACATGAATTTGCAGCACAAGCCCTTAGGACTTCTTTTTGCTGCAATAATCTATTAGTGATGTCATTTTTATTTATGTTTATATTGTGGATAAAAATAAAACCTACCTACCAACCTAATAAGAAAATGTGAAGTGTAAGAGGTTCCCTTGAAAAATAATTCATGGACCTGTGATGGTTTACCCACCCCTTCCCCCTAAAACACTACCTTATAAACCATTTTTGAATGATCCTTTCCATACAAGACTCACTAAGCCAAGAAACTCGTTGCACTCATTTCTTATTTTATGCTTTTTATGCTGGATGAATTTGTCAAATAGTACGTGGTAACGAGCTGCAAGTAAGGAGCGACTCCTTACTTGTAAGGAGCGATACGGGCAAATATTAATCGAGACTCAAAAGAAAGTTTTAATAGTTTTTCTTTTTAGTGTTCTACAAATCATAGGCATGTGTCTAGGATAATAACGGGAAATTTATAATATATTTTTAGTGTTCTAGAAATCCTAGGGCTGTAATATTTAATCCATCAAAAGAATCAGCTTTTTATGCTAATTCAAAACATACAAAATTTGCTTTGGCCATATTAACCATTTGAAGTTAACCCTCAAAAGCCACGACCCTGAAAAAAATAGCCTGATTGTCGAAAGAGAGGGAAACCAACCCCAAAAAGGCAAGTGATCTTGTACGCCATTAAATTCAGCATATCAGAGAATTCCGTTGTAGAGCTTTGAAGCTCATATGTAGAAAAATGTTTAATTTCGCATTTTATTGCCAAGAAGGAAGATTTTTGTTTTTCCCACGGATGGTCTTATCAAATTAACAGTCCTAAAAAATCGGGAGAGGTCAGTTAATCGGTTTAGCCAATCGATTTATATGGGTCGAAAAACTATCGAACGAGGCTCCCAGTTTCGAGCAAGTAATAACGCACGGTGGCGTATTCTTTTCTAAAAAGTTGGTTGACCCATACAAGATGAATGGTTAAAATGGGCATTTATTTTTAAGCTACATTTAACTAAGCTGATTAGCTTAATGTTTCACAAAATTATGTACAGTGACTCATAAATGCGCACAGCTATTACGAAGGAGAGGCAATAGGTTATTGAGTAGGCAAGGGAACCATATCAAACAGTTCGTAGTAACGAACTGTAGTAGGGAGCGACCCGGCTCAATAGTAACCAAAACTCTAAAAAACAACATTTTGATGCCAATAGATACATCAAAAGAATCGGATTTTTATGCTGATTAAATAAATAAGTTTCATCAAGTTTAATCTTACCCATCAAAAGTTACGAGCCTCAGAATATTTGCCTTATTTTCGGAAAGGTGAAACACTCCCTGAAAGTTATAAAATCTTAATGAAAATCACACCATTAGATTTAGCGTATCAGAGAACCCTATTCTAGAGGTTTCAAGCTCCTATCCACAAAAATGCGGAATTTCGTATTTTTTGCTAGAAGAAAGATCACGAATGCGTGTTTATTCGGTTTTTGTTTTCCCAGGGTTGATCCCGGTTTGACTCTTTCTCACAACTCTATTTTACAAAACAATAAAAACTTTAGCGTAAAGAGCCGGGCGTTGAGGAGGGGAAAGCCCCTTTCATATACGGACAAATTTCTGTTTGTTTTAAGTTTTAATGTCAATCCTTACTTTCAGTTAAAAAAAACTTTGTTTTCTTTATTTAATACATCAAAGACTGCGTTCTATGCCCTTAATGTCTAACTTTCCACGGGCCTTCATATTAATAAAGAAAGGGGTTTGGGGAGGAGGGACGAAAAAATTGATCTCTAACCCCCTTTCATCTGAATTAAGCCAGAATGATAGCTTTGTTCTTATTACGTAAAAATGTTTTCTTTTGAAACATAAAATATTTCATTCATATTCTTATCGCCACTAACGTTAAGGAGGGGAGGGGGGGTTGGTGGTAGTAAGAATTCATGAGGACTGTCAGAAAATTTTGCCAAGTGGGGGTTACAGCTGACACCAGGAAATTGGTTTTTGTTGACTTTTAAATTGAAATATTGGATTTTATCTTTTTTCAATATTACATTGTTGGTGGTAATAAACTGAAAGTAATGAGCGATTCGTGCTAAAAGTAAACAAAACCCGAAACCCAAAAATAACCAAAAGTAAGTTTTGATAACAATATTTGCACCAAAAGACTGAATGTATACTGTGATTCCTAATACAGAAAATTTGTTATATTCAAAGTTATAAAAATTATTAAGTTATCAAAGTATATTCAAAGTTATCAAAAGTGACTAGCCTGAGAAAATGTGTTCTGTTCTCGGAAAACGGGAAAGCAATCGCAAAGGGAGCAAGTGATTTTGATGAAAACTACATCATCGAATTAAGTATATAAGAGATCACGAGTGTAAGTTTAGATCCCTTGTCTACAAATATATGGTTTTTTTTTAAAGGGATGGTTAGGGATCCGTGTTTATTTGTTTTAATTAGCCCCAGGGGCGACTTTTATCGAACCAGTGATTCTAGAATATCGGGAAAATGTTCAGTAGGAAGAAATTGAACCTTTTTCGTATGTTTTTGATTGTCAGAAAAGATTTTGCTAAATCGACTTAAAACGAAAACTTTAGCGTGAAGGATGTCGAAAAGCCATCGACTGAAAATTCTGAGATAGTCAACTGATTTAAACTCATCAAAAAATTATACGCTGAGCTTTCCAATTTCAGAGAAAGTAATGTCTCACGGTGGCACATTCGTAGTGGAAATAATATCTACGAAATATGAATTTTTCTTCTGAAATTAAAGAACATATATGAATGAATACAATCAATGAGCATACACACACAGACACAGACACACACACATATATATATATATATATATATATATATATATATATATATATATATATATATATATATATATATATATATATATATATATATATATATATATATATATATATGTATATGTATCTATAAAACGGAGTATGTTTGAGTACAAGATAATACCTGCTTCTTTGGGGTCCAACGCAGTTGAGAGATCCCACATTTGAACGGTTCCACTTTCATGGCCAGTTAAAAGAAGTCGTCGAGGGCGCTGACTCGATCTTGTCACACTTTCACATTCATACAAACATGAGCATGAAATGGATGAACCATCAACAGATTTAATTACACATATTCTTTTTCCATTGCTAGCCAGCCGAACATAAAGCAAATCACTGTCAGGAACAACTCTCTGAAGAAAAATTTGATCATCGTCTTGCTCTCCAAAGGGCCCATTATCCCATAGTCCATTGTCAAGTGTGAGGGTGTGAAAAGAAGCAACAGGAATAGGTCCTGGTTGGGTGGATACCATACCTCGGAATCGAGTGACGGACCACGTCCGTACATGACCACCATCACTACAAACTGAAACAAGATGTTTTTCACTTAGCCTGACCTTACAAATTGGACTTCTGTGGACGGTAAATGTTTGGAATAGGGAAGGGCCATGACCAACTGTCTCTGGGTGTTGGACAATGACACGAACTACACCCGAAACCGTACCGTAAGCAATTTCAATCCAATTTCCACTCAAATTAGTCTTCGGGGTTAAATACACAGAAATCGAACTTATTGAGTCGGACTCAGGATCCTTGTACAGTTCACTAACTAATAAATCATTATCTTTCATCCTTAGAGGGAACTTCTGCATATCAATATAACAGATAGTCCCTGATGCACTTCCAAGTAGTAGGAATGATCCAGCATAATCCCAGCAAGTGACAGAAACAGCACTCTGAGTTTGCCAATGTTTTGTTGTACAATGCCATACTCCAATTGTGCCGACTGGAGCTTTTCTAAGAGCTACTAAATGATTCCCGATGAAGAAGAGGTCATCCGCATGTCCCTGCAAGAGTTAACTCATGCAAATTAGAAAGTCTTCTTTTTACCTTTTTTTTTTAAATACTTTTTTTTACTAGAAGTCTTTTATTACCAAAATATACTGGTTAACATTAATTATTCTGTAGTTCCTTGAAACAGTAGCTTGGAAAGGAGCTTCTTCGATCGGAAATTAAAAATCCACTTTTACAAGTCTGAAATTTATTAGAACACAACCGACCCCCCTTTCATTCCCTGCTTGGCCCCTAGATACCCGTGTGACCAAATGATGTTGAACCAAAAATTTGAGACTACCATTTAGCTCAGAAAAGTCGAAACGTCTAATAAGAATAGCTTCAGGGTGGACATGACCTCCAGAGGTCCAGGGACAATGACCCTAAATCTATGTAAATTACAAGTTGTTCAAAGAAAGGTTTTCAGAAGAAGCGCTCTAGTTTTTCCTCTTCTAATTTGTAAGGAAGGGGTAGCCTTAGACGCTTCAGAGGAGGGCTGATTCGACTAAAATTCTCAGTTTTGTTTTTTAAGAATCGAAAGTGAATGAGGGTAACGGGTATCTTTTTTTGTTAAACCCCTTCCCGTAATAATCCTGAAAACATCCGAACTAATTTTTAATTAGCGATTTTGTTCAATGTAGGTGAAAGGTCAAGAAAATATACCACCTGGAATGATATGACCCCCATAGACCCTGTGGAGGGGGCCCTAGGTCATGTTAGTAATAATGAAAAAAGAAAAAAGGTTTGTCCGTTTGATTTTGGGTACACGATTGGCTCAAAGCTTTCAGGGATTAATCTCTGAGTCAAAGGACCAAACATTTTGTCATGAGAGGGGAGTTATGGGGGCCCAAAACAAATTTCATCCTTGATCAGTTTGAGACTTTCAGTCGAAAATCTCTGGGCCAAAAGTAGTAACATAAAAAGATTGTTACGGGGTACGTTAGCCCCCTTCTAAAAAGGGCCAAAAGCAGGAAAAAACAATGCAGAAGGCAAATAGGAGAAAAAAAAATATTGGTTCCCCTTAAATGGAACCGACAATGGGCCAAAAACTTTACTTCCCCGGTCAAATTGCATGGAAGGGTAGCCATAGAAACCTGGGAGGGGCTCAACCGATAGGAGGTTGAAAGTTTTAGTACCGTCTTTAAGCATCAAAAGTTATTGGGGGGCAACAGGTCTCCCTGCCGTGCCTTTTTCTGCTTGCTGTCCCCTCCTCATGACCCCATGATATCGGATCAAATTTTAAGATAATAATTTTTTCAAAAACAACGAAAGGTCTAATAAGAACGCCCCCCAGGTCGAAATAAGTTCCACAGCCCCAGATTTAATGACCGTAATTTATACAAATTACCATTGTTCACAGAACGGTTGTGGTGGAAAAGGCGGTCATATTTTGTCTTGATTATTTGATAAGCAAGGAGCTTTTGTGGCCTGGTTCGCTGGGCCAAGATTCTAAGAGGTTCCAAGGGACTGCTATAGAAAGGACACGCGTCCATGAATAAATGAAAGAACAGTATGTGTAATCCGAGTTTTCAAATAGTATGCAATAGTCCAGGAAATCGGAGGGGGGGTTTAATTGGACCTCAACTTTCATGTTGGGGTAGAGAATGTAACGCTTAAAACTTTCTGGGAATATCGTGGGGGGGGTCAAGAGAGCCTCAAATTATACATTTGGACTAAACAATTTTTATGTATGATTCGCCAATATTTTCCCACTATTCCTATGGGACTTATGATCTATACACAGTTAAGTTTGGAGGCAAATCAAAAGATCATATGTGTTGCCACATTATCAAAATAACGTGTCCGCAATATCTCGGGAATGGCCTAAGGTATCAAATTGAAAGTTTCAGGGGTGTTGAGGGGGGGAGGGCAAATGGAGGTAAAATTATGACTTGAGATCGTTTACGTTGAAAAAAAAATAATTAAACTGTTTTGTAATTTTTAAGGTTAAGCAAAATATTCTGAGCGTCATGACAATTTTAAATATTGACTTGTTTAATATCAGTTTCTAAATGCTCACCAAAATGTAACATCTTTCCCTTGGCTATGAACTGTGCGTCTCTCTATAGGCAAATAAATTTTCTGTTTTGTCAATAAGGCTTATAACTCAAAGAATTTATGAAGAGCAATTGGAAATCGCCAAACTTATTAGCTTGGCTTTCTTTGCAAGTAGTTTTTCTATATATATATATATATATATATATATATATATATATATATATATATATATATATATATATATATATATATATATATATATATATATATATATATATATATATATATATATATATATATATTATAGGTTTATTCCATATTGGTATTAAAAAGAAGACGAAGAACAGTAAACCAACCTGGAATTCAAATGGGCCAAGCTTTGACGGGCTAAAATCATCCGATATTTGCCAGAGATGAATGGAGCTTCCTGAGCTGACGGCTATCATACAGCATAATGCGTTGGTGCGATAGTTAATAGCAAGTTTATCAATTTCGTCGTCGAGCGTAGAAGAAGTGAAGATGGGCAACCAGCCGCCAGTCTCTCTTTGTCTAAAAAAAAGAAGTGAAATATGCATTATTGATGGACAAGAAGTCCATGAGTTGACATTTGCTACAGCTGAATTTTTGACAAGGTCTTTGAAATAACTCGACTTTAATTGAGTAAGTATATTTCCGTTAACTCTTTAAAATAGATTTTTAAGTTCATTTTTGTATAGTCATGAATGTAACACCTTGCAAGAACACAGGATTTTTTTTATTGGTTAGGGGAGGGCATGATTTCATCAAAGCCTCTAAAATTGGCGAATTAAATGGAAACTAAGGAGATACGAGAATAATCTGGACATTTTTTGCTAGTCCAAGCTAAAAAAAAAGTCTGCATAGGAATGCATACCATTAAATAAAAATAAGGTGGATGAGAAATCAACTATTTTTAGTATGGGCTTCAACCACTACGTATGGTCACTGCCTTGATATATTCATTCGATTCCTATTCCCACTAACTCTCAATAGTTATTTCCCACTTAAGTGGCTTTTTCTATTCACTCTAATGCAGTGTTTCCTAATCCTCCCTTAATGAAAACCTATTTTAGATTTTTGAAATACGTTTGCAAGTTGCTTTTCTTATCCGCAGTATTTGATTAATTAAACCCAAAATAGGGAGTTTGGTAATATATTTTCAGACTAAACAATGTGGTGGTATTTTTTAGTATTAATTATTAATGTGGCGACTGAGCTTACATCTATATAGGATGTGTTTTAAAATTGGTGAGTTTTCTTCAAAGTTAATCTTGTGCAATATTATAAATCCAGCTTATTCTTGCCTTTGGTCTTGATTTGCAAAAGAATCAAAAGTTCAGTTTTGCAGAGGCATGGAGAAGGAAATGCACCAACGTTCGAAAAAAAGCATCAAAGCTTTTGGATACGAATGACACATTGCATAGCGCAACTGAGATAGCGATTTTGTTGAAATTTATTCCGCTCCGAAAAGTCATGTCGTAGCTCTAAGAATTCACCATGAGTTAGTCGCGAACAAAAGTGGCGTCTAAGTAAACATGAAATGGATTTCGAAGTAAAGCAGCTTTCTGTTCAGAAAAGCTCGGAAAATAACATTGAACTTCGGATTCAGGGCTTGAAGGTGGTAATTAATTTCCTCCTTTAGATTACCTGCGATTACCATTTTCGGTTTGTCAGTTTTAGAGGTAAGGTGTTCAAACATGGTAAAGATTCAAACATTTTCTTTATGAAAATGATAATGAAAGCCTGAATATGAGAGTAAATGACGCGAGTTTTTTTTTACCCTGCAGTTTTAAATTTCGCTTTTTCGTCGATCTAAGATGTCAAATAAATAAGCCATCCTTTGGATCCCGGTCTGATCATTAGAGCATCAAATAAACTCATATTTTCCTTATATTTTTAACAACTGTTTCATTCAGTTTTTTAGTTCAACTACTCCACTGGCAACAGTTCCTTTTGATAGCCAGCTGACAGCAGGGTAGAAAGAAGGCCTTCGTGATACCAGTTTATATTGTTATATATGGTTTTGATGTCTTTGCTCATAAGTGTTCTTCTAACTGGATTGAAAGTAATGTGATAAAAGTCAAGCGCCGGAGATCAATTACTATAATAAACGCAAGCCTTGACTTCCATCACATCGAAACAGAGCTTTTCCATATGAACTCTTCCCAGCCAAACACAATTCAATTAACAACTCATTAAAAACTAAGACCACTCGCTTGACGTTGGGGACCCAATAACTAGGAGCCACTAAGGTTAACCTCATAGAATTAAAATTTGGCTGCTCTCCCAACTTAGAAATTTCTTCCTTGGTACTTATTCTAGATTATTCTTTTGGTTCTTATCTTCAAGTATACAAAGCTTTTTTTCTTCCTGATGTGTAATTTGCAAAGGCTAAAGACCCAAGCATGGTCCAGGCGCAGCAAGGGTTGTTTGTGAGAGCCAAAGCCCTGAACTGCCGACCGAAGCCATTAAAGCCATCCCAAGACAAAAACGAGCCGAATTCACCTCTGGCTAGTTAGTAATAATAGTAATTTATTGTTACCCTCTGTACACAACAAAAATGCACAAAAGAGGAGTGTAAGAAAATGAAAAGAAAAACAAAAATTGCGCACAATTCTTGACAACTTTAACTTTTATACACTTATTCAGAATACAGTTCCAGATCCAGAATTTGCATAAGGATATATGGACTACCAAATTAGTCCTTTCACCCCTTTGACTCCACAAAAGTATCTTCAGATAGAAATGAAAATATCCTCCAATCAGCTAACAACGGGTTCTCCCTATATAGTTACTTAATTTTAATGATGTGTTGTGGGAAGTGCGGGTATTTGAGGTGCCTGTCCCCAGCAGTTTAGGGCCTAGACGCCGGCCGGTACCTGTGCGGCTCTCCCAACTCACTCCCGCTTTCTTCCGCACATTTCATAACTATTACTGAATTAACTCCTTTTCTTTGCCTTCGTCATGCTTTATTATATTGGTCAAACATTATAAAATTTCACAACTAGCGACGCTAGGCATTTGATAGAAGGCAAGTCAGTGGAAAATCGGAAATTTCACTGATTTAACTTCTATCAAGTGCCTAGCGTCACTAGTTGTGAATTTTTATAATGTTTGGCCCATGATCTAAGGCATGACAAAGGCAAAAGAGGAGTTGATTCTGGTTATGGAATGTGTAGAAGAGAGAGGGAGTGAGTGGGAAAAGTCGTATAGATACCGGCTGGCCTATAGGCCTTAAACTGCTGGGGACAGGCAGCTCAATTACCCGCACTTCCCGCATCACGGACACAGAAGTCAAGCCCAAGAGCTTGTGGTACTTAGCTCTTGGGTAGGGTATTACCATCTTGTTTCGCTTGGGAGCTTGAGCCTTTTGGCTTCATATGACATTGTTTTTTTCACCTTTATTTTTTTTTCAGGCATTTTTAACATTTCTTTAATTAACTATAATTCCCATGGTTTCAAATTCTCACTGCAGGGATAGACACTTAATTTTATATCTTTAAATAGAAGACAAGTTTAAGTGTTTGTATGTCTGTCTGTTCTTACACTGAATAAATAAGTAAGGTCTCAAAGCTAAAAACCTAGAAATTTTTTTTTTGTAACAACTTTGAAACCATCAGAAGGGAGAAACAATTTTCTCAAATTTCAGAGCTACTAACAGACAAAAAAAGACATTTAAAAATTCACGCTATGACGTCATGATTTAAGACTTGACGATTAGGTCATGATTACAACCCTACATGGGCTTCATTTAACTGCCTGAGTGACTAGCAGAAAGGAAATAATGTTCTCAGTAAATCGAGGGTCGAGGCATCTTGGCTCGGAAGCAAGCCGAACCTGTATTCACAATTTTTGACTTAAAAAAGTCTGCAAAAGTGGCTTTCTTTTTTTTTGCTAGCCAAGAGCCAGTGAGAAAAGTGCAATCAAAGAAAACGCTAGCTATATGTGTTCATGGAATCTCATTCCCCTTCAAGTGACTGGTTCATATTTGTGTAGTGTTTAGAATTTCATATCTCTAAAAGTCAAAGAGTACCTGTAGACAACAGTTGTGTGTGCATATGCCACAGCTATGCATTGCAGATGGGCCTTTACAACTCGAACCTTTTCACTTGATTTGTTTATGCTCCAATCAAGTCGAGGGATACGACTATCCCAAGAAGCATTTCTTGAATGACCGGCTCCCTGAGCTAGACCTGAAAATAATGATAAGAGGGAAGTCTTCACAGTCGTATACTAAGCAGCTTTTCCATTCAAAATACACACAGACGTATAAAGATTGGCAGACATGCATACAAAAACACAAAAAAAACACACACGCGCACAGACACAAACAAAAAAAACACACATACACACATGCACGAGGAGCTCAGAAGGAAAATTAAAGCTTAGACTCGTAATATATTGTACAAAGGGTAAAATAACAAGAAGATGGGACAGATTCGTGTAAAAATTATATCAGTGAATTGATCGGATTAGAGAACCTTAACAAACTGATGGCAGAAAAGAAAACCAATGCATTTCGTTCTGACTTAACTGGTTGTTTATCCGATTACTTGACTTGAATTAATACTCCTGCTGGTGGTGCAGCGTAGAGACACGTGACTCTTCGCCTCAAGTGGGAACTGTCTTCGGCAAGCGCGATTGCTTTTTATAGATTAATACTTATCATTGAGAGGTACTGGGCAAGGCTGTCCCTCCGTCTGAACCGGGGTATTCCACAGGGGCGCCTTCAGCCATACACAAAGGGACCAAACTGAATAGAGTGTTTCTGCTGGCATGGAGAACAAATGACTGAACTACCGTAGGGTTTACGCAGCGAGCTGACGAGAGCTGGGAGTCGGATCTGTTAGTGTCAGTTGTCGGGTGCTCGAGACGAAGTCATACCACCTTAGCTCTTCGATACGTCACGAGAACTTTGCTTGGGTCACGTCTATGGCAACACGAACAGAAGTAGCAGCCAACCAGGCTGTAGAGCGCAATGATACGGTTTTGCCGTTGCGTGACTGAACTTCAGTTTCGACTGAGCCGTTATCCATGATGACACGTCCGAGATAGGTAAATGACTTGACGATTTAGAAAGCCGCTTTTCGTGCCAGTGGTGAGCGCCTTGAACAGACGAGAGTATTCGTCCAGGAGCTAGTTTGTTCTAGTATCAGTCATTGAGACTCACGGTCTACCAAAACAAAGGCTGCTTTAAAGTTAACAAAGGTGAAATCTCCTATATGCAAGAACTCACGAGCTTTACCAATGACCTGGCGTAAATTAGAGAACTGCTCGGTAGTAGATCTGTTGGGTATAAAACCGGCTTGCTGAATCCGGCGGCACTTATGACTGAACTGGGCACTTCTATGGATCAGCATCATGGCATATAATTTACCAAAAATTGACAGGGGGTGATTCGTCTATAATTAGAGCTATCACTTCGACTACCTTTGTGCTTCCAAAGAGGGAGTATTATCCATTCCTTCCATTATTGTGGAATCAATTCAGTTTTCCAAACGAGGAGAAGAGCATTTAGAGTCATTGAGTTTTCTGATATGCTTGAAAAGTGACGTGATGTCACCAATTCGTGCTGGATCTTCAATCTCATCTGCTTTTGTAAAAAAATTGCTGATTGTCTTGGCGAATAATTATGTTCCTCATGCCGTTTAATCGCCTGTAAGAGGGCATAGCTCTAGCCAGTTGCGCTTTCCTGCGTTATCCAATTATTTTAAAGCTTCTTGCAACAACCAGGGCTTCTTTGAGGACATCTTGAGACCAATGATCTCAGTGCCCACCAATAATACGTTGTTTTGTATGTCAGCCACATTGTGACCCGGGTCAAGAACGGCATTCAGGCATTCAAATCCGTTCTGGTTTTATACTGCGTACTTTTGGCGGAATTCCTCGGTTTTTAGTTTCTGGGTGTCCAACCTTGGTTGGCGGCGTTTCTTAGGCGGGGCTTTTAGTCATAAGTGCAATTTCACAGAAACTAATCTATGGTTGATATACCCGAACTCAGCACAACAATAAGCTCTGCAATTTCTGACTGATAGCTGCCAGCTTTGGTTTACTATGATATAGTCAATCATCTTTCGCGTGCCCCCGTCATTGATATACCATGTTGGCCTACGAATATCTTTCCTGTGAAACATGATGTTTGTAATGACAAATTCATGCATGGCGCACAGCCAGAGGAGTTGGATTCCCATTTCGTTCAAAGAGTCAGGGGCAACCAGACCAGTTTCAGATTTAAAAGCTCCACTAGGATCAGATGCAGTTGCATTGAAGTCACCTACAACGACCAAAACATTATCCGATTAACCATTAGATAATTGATTTTGGATCTTTATCGTATAGCAGCAAGCCAAATTTAATTTAAACAGCTACAATTTGTAGCCATGAACAAAATATTTTTATTAGATAATATTGTTGAATGCATGTTCATTCTTCTGCATTAGACTTGCCATGTGCCAAATACATGTGGCATAGAATAAAATTTTGGATTGTCGTTGTTATTTATTTGAAGTGAAATATTTTGACTTAATTTTCCCCAGTTTTTTAGTACTGCAGAAAAAAAGTTTGAGTAATTTTTTTGCTTAAAAGAAAATTATTAAGACCAAATATTCCAATTGACTCGATTTGCAAGATCAAACATTCAGAAGAGCGAAACTTTCAATGGTCTTAAATTAATTCTTAAAAAAGATTAATAGATTACAAAATTGAAAAATACCTCTGGATTGGCCAAAATTCAAGAATCTTGAGTCGACGGAAGAATTTCTTGAATGATTTCTCGACGTCGCAACACTCTCTATTCGATTAATTCCTTCCAGATTACACGAGTCTTTCCCTAAGAGATTAATAGGCATTTGTGACTGAAACATAATAAAATTACGGAAGAAATTTTACAATTTCCAAAACCTAGACAAACTGTTACGTCAGAACAATACGTCCTTTGAAAGAATATTACACATATAATCGATAGTACTGTCTTTTTTCAAAAATTTCATAATACGTTCGGGAGCTAGGTAAACATTTTTTACAGCAGCAGAAGCTTTCCCGGTACATTTTCTCTATTTTAAATTGCAAATATAGAGATAAGTTAAAAAGGCAAAATATTAACTAAAAGGCAATATTGGAGTAAACAAGCAAGGTATATACACAAAATCCTATAAAGGGATCAAATTAGTTCAGTACATAGCACATCATACTCAGCTAGATTCACATTGCTATGGTAGTATGAAGCATTGTTGAAATTTTTGGTTGGCTTGATCGACAAGTTTTAAAATGCTAATACTTTATTACTTTGCCCTTAAGCATAAAACGGAGCAACATCATGTTATTATTTCTAAAATTGAAGAATTTACAAGTTAAGGCTACGCTACTTTGCCTAAGAATCTAACACCTCTTGGTTGTTTTATATGTATTTCATTGCGAAAAGAATTTGATTGTCTATTGATTGCCAAATAAACATTTTATTAACAATTGGCAAACCACTTCATTGTCTTGCATCATTATTTATAATTGGTGCGTAACTATTTGTATGAATAATGAAAATTCAAAACCTGTATACCACCTGAGCTGCAAAGTTCAAGGATTAAAAAGTTCTAAATTAACGTCTCGTTACTGTAGATTTCCTCTGACCAAATTTCAAGGAAATAAAGAACCTTACTGCGGAAGGTAGGCGGAGCTCAAAAGTAAAGGACACCTTAGGAAATCTATCCCCACTGCCCTCTTGCCCCAGAAGTTTCCAGCAGGTTAGAGGTAGAAAATGGGCAATACTCTCTGAAAATTATCATTCTCGTGTCCCACTGGCCCAAGGTACTTGACCCTTGCGTTTCAAGCCAACTAGTAAAAAAAAAAAGAAGAAAATACCTGCCAAACTCTCTCCTGAGACGTTGGGGACTGGAGTGCCAGCCATATACATAAAACATCTCGCTGTGAAGGAAGAGGTGTCTTTGAGGGACCAAGGTGACTCAAATCATACAGATTGAAAATCATTGCAAGTTTGCGATTCATACATGGTACAACACCCCCAAATTTAAACTTAGAAATAGAAGGCAATAGGTGGATGTGATTTTGAAAAGGTAACTGTCCCACTTTGGAACTCTAATTACATAGATGGAAAATCCTTGATAGATTCTTTTTCAAAAAAGGCACCACATGCTTACTGTTCTGCTAAATCTGGCGTTGCAAGGGGAGAGGAGGTGATGGTAAAGGATCTAAGGATCCTCTTATGTTCAAAATTTATTGCACTGCGCCGACTTAATATTACCTATTTTGTAGTAACATTTTGTTTATTTTCCTCAAAATTGTTGATGGGAGATGAATCTTTTCAAATAGAATTGTTTTTAATTCCTTGCCTTGTTGTTTGTTTATGGCTATAGGATAATCACCAATAAAAGAACCTCTAGTACATCATTCTACCAAACAAAAAATAAGTTTGATGAGGGGATTTGATGATACTCTCGCAAAACCCTTCAATTCCCTGATCAGAAAAGAGAGAGGTATGATGACAGCGAAAAAGAAAATCCATCTTAAAACCAAAATTTTAGTTATCTGATGAGCTTGAAATCCACTTTGTCATCAGGGAAAAGCAGGCCTCACTATTTTCATTATCAAGCACCAAGCTTAATAATAAATTGTAGTGGACTGTTAGCGTTGTCATTATTATGATTTTTTTTTTAGTTCAAATTTGTATCAATACTACAATTTTACGGAGCTGCAAATGCTTATGGAACTGCTTTGTGTGGAGACTTGCATGCCGGGCAAAACAAGCTGATCTTTTATGACTAGCTTCTGCGGCAATTTTACAGATATTTACAGACAGTTGTACATATACATACCCAGTGCATGTTTGGACACAGTAATTTTAGGACAAGCGCATACTCAGACATGTTAAAGTCTGAGTAAATAATTATTTGTCGAGTATTTTTGGTACTTTAAACTTTTAATCAGGATCTTGTCGCGGAATAGTTTTATTTTATAGCAATAGTTACAAGCTTTTGACAGGGCTCTTACGAAAAAATATATCAGCAATGAAGGTCCATTCATTTCATTGCAGTTGTACAAAGTTTTCGCTGAATACATTGTGCCGTATCTTGCTTTCATTAGGACTGTGTTAGCAATTATTATTAAGACCTATATGCTTGTTCTTTGTTTAAAGGTAGATAAATAAAAATACTTCGTGATGTTTTTTTTCCCTCTAGTATGACAAAAAAAAGTATTAAGAGTCGCTTTTTCGTTTTGTGTTCAAACAATATTTTCATATTTCTTGTCCATTTCTGAGAAATATGTTTTCAATCTAAGCTCTGTTACTGAGCTCAAAATTATTCAGTATGAAAATAGCTCATAAAAAGAACACAAATATAGGATGCCCTGAGCCATGGTTGCAACAAAAAAAGACATTAAAAAAACTGACATTATTGCTCCATGTTGTTCCAATAAAAATCATATCTCTTATAAAACTAAATTGTGAAATTGCAAAACTTGTCATTGAACAAAATTAAAAATTAAAGTTTCAGCATAAACGTTGTCATTAATCTGGTTTTCCTTCTAATCACTAATTGTTTGTAATTACATTTTTTTTTGCCACAGCTGATGGCAAATAGTACTTTGCATGTCTTACTATCGGACTTTACATAACAATTTCTATCTAAATTTACAATGATCCAGTACACATAAAAGGGATCAAGTTATGTGTATTGATGATTTTTCAGTTTTTACTTGCCGTTTGCAACTACCCAGACTATCGGATTCGCCGAGTAGCATTTTGATTTAGATGAGTTTCTCATGGCACTGGTAATTTGAGTTACACTTCAGCCATAATAAATCAGTAAAGCAGCACAATCTTTGTCGGGGTTACTTTCAATAATCTTGGTTTTTATGGACCATGATGTTAGTAGCACTGCAGTCTGTCTTGTAAATGAATTACAAGAATAAGACCATACCCCATACAACGACATACCCTTCTAAAATATTTATGATACAACAGTCTGTTTTTTTTTGTTTTTTTTTACTACATGATACTACTAACTCCGATTTGACATATTACACAACATTAAATATGACATAGGTCATTGTACACTGAATTCTTAAAAAGAGAATAGAGCTTCAACATTTTGAGTTAAATAAAAAAAAAAATTAACTATAAGTAAGGAGCAACATTAAAACTTAAAACGAACAGAAATTATTCCGTATATGAAAGGGTTTGTCCCCTCCTCAACGCCTCGCTCTTTACGCTAAAGTTTGACTTTGTCACAACTCTACTTTTTAAACAATAAAAAAAACTTTAGCGTAAAGAGCGAGGCGTTGAGGAGGGGACAAACCCTTTCATATACGGAATAATTTCTGTTCGTATTTTGTTATAAATTTTCTCAGGCTCATAAATTTTGATGGGTAAGACTAAACTTGATGAAACTTATACATTTAAAATCAGCATCAAAACGTGATTCTTTTAATGTAACTAATATCAAAATTCCGTTTTTTAGAGTTTTGGTTACTATTGAGCCGGGTCACTCCTTACTACAGTTCCTTATCACGAACTGTTTGAAACAATATTACTCGTAACACGCCATAGGTGATATAAGGTTTTCTATAGAACTTGTTAGGAACTTGTCACTATTCATACATTAGTTCACACACAATGTAGAAAAAGACTAAATATTCATTTAGCTGTAAGTATTTTTAACAGCTAACAAATGAGCTTCTGAAGGCTTCCGAGTTTATGAAATAGAATCTTTAAGCATGGGACAATCAAAATCTTTTCTCGATTATGATAAACTCTTAATATTTGCATAAAAAAGTGTCAAGCTAAGAAATTTATTTATAGCATCTACTTTGTATATATAAACTAAATATTCCAAATGCGCTGAATCCAAATATGAACGAAAAAATAAAACCATAGCAAGAATCTTTAAAGTGCTTTTTCGTAAAATTTGGGGGTTATAGACTTGAAATTTTGTTTAGGATCCCTCCTCCATGCAAATTTTTGTAGTGAACTATAATCCTTTATTTAGGTTTTTCCTTAGGTTTTTCAAGGAATATCAAGCGGATGCTGCACTTAATCAAAACAAACTATGATCACTTAGAGTGTCAATAGGGTGACAAAGCAATATCACAATAACGGCTTAAATTATTAAGTTATACCTTTCAGGGTAAGTTGTGACAGATTTTCGACTAGCAAGAAGACACTATTTGTATACTTTCGATACTACTTATACGGTTACTGTGACTAATGATACTTAAGGGCATTAAGTTGAAACGTTTAGGGGAGTTTCGGTTAAACGGAAAAACTATACACATGCAAGTATTAAAAGGGTATATAAGCAATATCATAGGCAGCGCTAATCTATCATAGCAAGTATTGTCAATTATATTGTAAAGGAGCAGAGTTTAGATATCGTTTTACTACAAGAACTATGAATAGATATGCACCGGAATGTGAAGAAATGAAGAAGTGTGAACTATGATAAATATGAATCTGGTTTATCCCCATTAGCACCCACAGCGTCACGCGTTAATTTTTTAATGTTTTATGACCTTATTTAGTGTTTAAGACAAAAAAAAAACAGAAACAAACAACTATATCCAGTTAATAATCATAGGCAGCGCAATACCTCTGCCTAAGTAAAGAGCAATGTGGGCACAATGTATTATTTATTTTTTGTTTAGACCAGGGCACATCGTATTGAAGGAGTTGTCGCAGAAACTTAGAAAAGGACTTATTCGATTAGAAATTAAAGGGACTAGTGCCTTTTTTAATAATCGAAAGTGATCAGAGGGCAAATAACCCCCCTCACATGCCCATCACTTCCCCAAACACATCTAATCAAAATTTTGTGGTAGCCAATTTGTTCAACGTAGTTGAAAAATCTGGAAATTATGTATTTGAGGATGACAATCAACCCCCCCCCCATAGCCCTCAGGGCGAGGGTTGCAAGTTATGCCCTGGGGGAATATAAGGTATATATAGAAAGGGTGATCATATAAGTTTTGGAGGGGAATCATTGAATTGTTAATCAGAAATTCTAGTGTCGTTTTTAAGATTCAGAGTGATCAGGGGGTTGATACCCCCTCCCCGCCTCGTATTTTCCCGAAATGCATCTGATACAAATTTTGAGATAGCCATTTGTTGCCTAAGAAACTTCAAAAAGAGCTAATTTGATTGGAAATTGAATTGGATGCTGCCCTTTTTAATAGTCAAAAGTGAACGGAGGGCAACTAATCCCCCTCCAACACCCACCATTTCTCAAAAAACATCTACTCAAAATTTTGAGATAGCCATTTTGTTCAACTTAATTAAATGGTCCGAAAATATGTCTTTGAGTATGATACCCCCCCCCCTGAGTCCTTAGGGCACGGGTTGTAAATTATGCCCAGGGGGTATATAAGGTATATACATAAAGGGTGATAGTATAAACTTCGGAGGGGGCTCATCGGATTGCTAATCAGAAGTTTTAGTGCCCTTTTTGAGATTCAGAGTGATCGGAGGGTTGATACCCCTCCCCTCCACACACCTTACATTTTCCCGAAATGCATCTGGTAGAAATTTTGAGGTGGCTATTGTTGTCGTACGAACTTCAAAAAAGGTTCATTCGATTGGAAATTGAAAGGACTAGTGCCCTTTTTATTAGTCAAGGAGTGATTGGAAGGCAACAAACTCCCCCCCCTCCACGCCCATGAATTCCCTTAACACATCTAATCAAAATTTTGAAATAGCCATTTCGTTCAGCGTAGTTGAAAGTTCTGGAAATTATGTCTTCGACAACCTCCGTACCTCCTCAAGACCAGAACATAATTTGTACTTTACTGAAAACAAAAAACATTTTAAATGTTTTCACTTTGTTTTACTTGTTTAAAATGTTTTTACTAGATATATGAAGGGGGAAGTCTTCCCCCTTGCACTCCAATTACAGCGCGAGTGTCTGGTGCCCTTTTTAAGAGTAACAATCAATTTGTTGATTGCCCATCAATTACCTTAACACATCTAATCAAAATTATGAAATAGCCATTTCGTTCAGCGTAGTTGAAAGTTCTGGAAATTATGTCTTCGACAACCTCCGTACCTCCTCAAGACCAGAACATAATTTACACTTTACTGAAAACAAAAAAAAACATTTAAAATGTTTTCACTTTGTTTTACTTGTTTAAAATGTTTTTACTAGATATATGAAGGGGGAAGTCCTCCCCCTTGCACTCCAATTACAGCGCGAATGTCTGGTGCCCTTTTTCAGAGTAACAAGAGACTGGACAAGCAGCATTTCTCTCAAGTCCATTAATTTTCCAAACGCCTCCAGCCAAATTATGAGACAACCATTTTATTCAGCATAGTAGAACGGTCCAGCAACTAGTTCGTTAGGAATATTAGGCATGTCAACCCCACGCAATTATGCAATTGGCCCATTATGCTTTGAAATTTAATGTTGCTTAATATATAAGGCAAAAATAAATCAAAGGCAAAAATAAATCAAAAGGCATTGTATTTATGGTTGCCAATGAGACACCTCAGCAATACATCGAGAAGGACTGGGGGCATTAAGTTGAAACTTTTGGGGATACTACTATTACAACGTCATCTCTTACAATTTAAATAAATAAAAAGAGTGTAAGTGTTTCCAGGTTGTCAAAGAACATAGATAGAATCTTTTTGGAATGATATTGTTTTATTTGTCAGGTCAACTTCAGAAGCTGTAAAATTAAATTAAAAATTATACTATAAAATATTATAGAAAAAAAATTTGACAAGATATATAATATTTTTTTCACGAAAAAGACTATGTCAATAAAAAACGAACAGAAATTATTAAAAAAAACTTATTTAAAAAAAAACAGCCTTATTAACCCAAGAATCAGGAAAAATTAACTACCACAAACCACTATTGATTAATAAATGAAACTCAAAACGAACAGCAATTACAATAAATAGCCGAGTCAAACTCAAAACGAGCAAAAATTAATATGAATAAATTGGAATTTAATTTAAAACTTTCTTTCACAGCACGGTTGTCGAATTTGAATTTTACGCCACAAATAGTACTAGTATATATATATATATATATATATATATATATATATATATATATATATATATATATATATATATATATATATATATATATATATATATATATAGATGTACCGTATCGAAAAAATTTGACCTTCACGTTAAACATGAGTAGGGCTGACAACCCCCATACCTTTTCAAGACGCCAACACGATTTTCGTTTTACTGAAAACAAAATACGTTTGAAATGTTTTCACCATTCTTACTTTCATAAATAAAAAATTATCAAAACTTTAAGGAACAAATGTCAGCATATGTCAATTAAGCTGACAATCCAGGCTCATTTGTTTGTGTTTTTTTTCAGTAAAGCGCAAATTTTGTTCTGGTCTTGGGGCCCTATCCATGTTAATTTTTACTCGTTTTGAGTTTGATTCTGCTATTTATTATTTAAATTAGTAAAAAATTTATAATAATAAAAATCTATTATATATCTGCTATACTTAAATTAATAAAAAGAACCACTGTAGCCAGTAGATAAAATTTGCAATGACAAAACTTACTGACGGATTAAAAAATTTTATGGTTTTAGATCCCAAAATTTGATTAAAAAAAAGAAGAAAAAAAAAACATTTCAAAAATTATTGCTCCAAAACTACATGTGGCAAATTTTTTGCTCTTCTGGATTTCCTGAACTTAGTAAGTACAAAAAAATTAATTTTTCCGTTTCTTTGCAGACAATTATTTTTGGATTACTATAAAGCATCACATTTTGGAAAAATTGTGAATGACTACCAAAGTATATTCTACAAGCAGAATAAAAAAAATGCTGAATAAACCTTGTAAATAATCCTGAACCTCTCCCTGGACATAAGTTTTATCATCAGCTGTATATTGTTAATGGTTATATTGCTAATGGTCAACAGCTATTAAACAATATTCTACAAGAAGAATTACTAATATACTGAAGGAACCTTTTTGATAAACTTGAAAAACCCCTTCCCTAAATCTAAGCTTTCATCAACAGCGGTGACACACTTAAACATTCCATAATCTTGTTAATGTTAGTCTATACAATATTAAGACAGTCAATGAAAATGGAGAAAATTTACTTAAAGCGGGAAGAAGGCCATAGAAGAACAGATCTCCACAGGCTGAATGCTTCAATTCTTCGCAAAGAGTTAAACGCTTAACCAGTGGGGAAATACCGTAGTATTCAGCTTCATGTTTTAGCTGAATCAGATTCTCTTCTCCTGAAAAGAGGACAGGTTCGTATATTAAAACTCAAAATAAATGTTGAGCAAAATTATCAAAAGATTTTGGATCATTTCATAAGTTGTAAACAAGTAAAATAACAAATGATGGAATAAAATTAAAATGAATAATAAGTGGCTTGCCAAATCTGGAAGGAAACGTGCAAGCAGCAATTCAGAGGAGTTCGTTAACAAACAAGTCAATTATTCCATAAACCGACACAACTACAATCTCAAGCTTGCTGAGGGCCAACGATACAAATATTTCGTAGAGAGAATAAATTATACACTCCATCAAGAGAAATGTATTTCACGTGTCATTACTAAAAGAATCCATTGCAACTAATACATTGCAGTTGTGTGTTATTCTCAAGCTATCTAGTTTACAATCTGTGCACCTTGAGTTGCACCGGTGTACCCCTCCTAAAGGTCCATCGTCGTGTATTATGATTACACACGAGATAAACCAACGAATGGCAAAGCAAACATAGAAATTAGAATTCCCCATTTTAAGAAAGAATTAAACACCATTACATAACCATCGAGAAAGACTGCTAAGAAAGAGGGAAATGGGCCTATCAAGTAGTTGAACTAGGGGGACATCAAGAATCAACGGACTTGGGAGGATCCAAAATTAAATAATAAAATATTGAGAAAGATTCAGCAGCAATTTAATATGTAGCATCCCAACATTTTTTTTAAGGTCGAATCCAGTCCAAGATTAAAAACCGACACTAATAATTAAAAAAAAATCCTTTAACTACTTCTTAAATAAATAATTTCTTAGACCACACTACCTTTTCCATATTATCAAGATGTAAGCTTTTTATTGTTGTTTTGTTTTTTTACCTTTTCTTTAATTTTTTTTCTAATTTAGTCTATTCCCCCCCCCCAATAAAGACTTCAGGACTTGAAGCCAAAATATTTGGACTTTATTATTATTAGTTAAAAAAATGCCTTTTTGTTATTTTCCACTGCCTTACTTGAAATCTTATGGCCGTTTGTCTATAGTTTCTATTACTTAAATAGTCAGGGGGTGCGTCCAAGTACTTTATATTACTTCACCAGTTTCTTGAGAAATTTGTCATGTTAATATTGCTCCTTGCTTTCAGTGGAAAAAACTCATTTTTCTTATTTATTTAGTTTATGACCGTTTTCCAATTCATATCCAGGCCTAACCAAGATATGCCGTGGGGTACCGGCGCCATAAATCCCCAATTTCTTGCTGATAAATTGTATATCAATAATTGTAAATTGATTGGTACTGTCCCGCTTTTTCATTCTTTTTCGCTTAAGAATTAAAACGCGAGAATGCAATTAAATTTTAGATAAAATTTGAATATTTAGTAAATTTTTCGAAGAACAATAGTTTTTTTCAGTAGGTTTTTAAAATATTTTTACTACAAATTTCAGATGGATTATTTTTGTTCATATTGGTTAAAATTCTTGGTGATTTTTGATGACAGAAGCCTGACGTTTAAATATGGTACATTTTATACATATGTTTAAATACACCGAAACGGTATATAGGAATAGGAAAAGAGAAATACTATCATTTAAAATCGCTGAAACCAAACTCCTGCACTCCCCCCCCCAGAAAAAAAAAATAAACTGGCGAGGCTCATGATGCATCTGCTCCCTTTTTCCACCTCTGTTCCGGAGGAAGGTAAAAAATGTCGCAAGGGTGGGGAAGCACTAATAGTGTCCCCCTCCAACGTAGCAATAACAAAGGCGTAGACCAGAAATATTCCCAGGAAATAAAATGTATTAGATATCCATTTCTACTACAACCCACCCCTGCTTCACCAAAATTCATTATGTGTTTCTTTGAAGGTTCAATGAGATTTAGGATATTTAGGATTTAAAATGGGTTCTTTGAGCGATTTGCCCCCCCCCCGACTACAAAATGTCCCACCGCCCTCCTTCACATTAGTTGATGCTCACTTACAAGTCACTAAATAATTTTATGAAATATTTAGCAAATCAATTTAGTTAAATGAAATTTTAGAATAAATGTCAGAAACATTTGTTTGCAATAAGAAAGGAGGTATCACCCCACATAACCATGGGCACCCATAAGCTGAATTTTAGGAGGGAGGGCTTGCCTGGTCTAATCGGCACTTCCAATGTTGTATAACAGAAATCTCTAAAATAAAACAATATAAAAATATAAGGCAGCGTCATTCAACCAGGGAGGCTGGCACCCCATGCCCCCCTAGGGGTACCCATGCGCAGAACCTTTATTCAAACTTAGTCTAAATGAAGGAAGATGAGTAATTAGCTCCTATCCTCCCCTATACCCCTTTCTATATTTATCTGACCATTGAGAGTTAGAGAACTTGGGCATTGATATAAGTTTTCTTGGTCATCATCCCCCCCCCCATCCTTTGTAATAACTAATCCACAATCATAAATCACTAAAAACTATTTTATGATAAGCCTAGCAAATCAACTTAGTTAAATCAAGCATTAAGAGAAACATCCATATTAACCATTGATCATATGACTACATGACTTTTCAAGAATGAGTGCGCTACCGTGCGGCATTACTTCTTCCGCAATTTGGAAGCTCAATATATAGTTTTTGAATACTTTGAAATCGATTGGTTATCTTAAAATTTGAAATCGATAGCAACTTGGTCCTCTCTGGGGCTAAACTGTAGTTTGACACCACAAAATGGCAGGAAACACCGCTTGCCCAAGGCACAACCTTTTACGTCACTTAAAAAGGGACCATAGCTTTTAATTTCTGTTCGAATAAGTCCTCTCTCGATCCTTTAGGACCATGAGTTCGATTCGGTCATCCCTGGGAAATAATAATAATAATATTAAAATAAAACAACAAATAAACAGGCCTCTTTGATCTTTCTTCTGAAAAAAAAGACAAAATTCTATATTTAATTCTATATTTTTCTACATAGGAGCTTCAAACCCGCACAGCAGGTTTTTCTGATATGGCAAATCTAATGGTGTGATTTTCATTAAAATCATTTGAACTTTAAGAGTTGTTTCCCCCCCCCTTCCGAAAATCAGGCAATTTTGCTCAGACTCATAGATTTTGATTGGTCACTTTTAATTATAAAATACTTACGAGCAATTTACTAGTTAAAGTATGTCTCAGATTTCTTGCATATCTCCTTTCAAGCGTAAGAATCTACCTGATCAAGGTTCTTCAAGCAAAATCATGGTTCCAGACTTGGTGGTTGATACTAGAAGAAGTAGTTACCCTTCACCGACCAGGAGAAGTTGCAATCAGTCAAATAAATTTTTATAAGTTTGGTAGTTCTGAACATTCAATTCAATGAAAACCAATGAAATTTTTTTTTAGACAGTGTGAACTGTGTGAAAGATTGAGCTTCAATTGTCTGCCTGAAAAATGAACCACTACCAACCCTAATTGGCCGAAGACTGTGACATTCACACATAAGTTCCGATGAATATATTGAAGCAGCGTGAAAATCAAACTAATGTCATATTGGAGACATAATCTCACATTGATAGCACGCAATGCAGTTCCAACAGCTACTATAGACAACCGTAAAAGTTATCAAAACGAGCCTCTTCTCGTCGTGAAGAGCTTAATGGCAAGGTGGTTGTGGTGGTCACAATAAGCAACAAGTTTGGGGTAGCGACAAAGTGTTACTTCTTCATTCAAGATAGTTCAAGAAACCAGTCTGGCCTTGTTTAACACACAGGGCACTTTGGACAGTTGTAAAAATCGGATGTGAGAAGTTGTGTCCATATCCCACTAGACTTCCGGATGAAATTAACAAATAAGATTACTTAGCGACTCCAAAGGCTAGAAGCACTATCTGTGAGCCATATCAATCTTAAATAAAGTTTCAACCCACAAATTTTCTTATATTCTATTCATTATTGTTAGGATGAAATCACATTCTTAAATAAATACCTGGAGGTGCAACACAACTGCCAGCCTGTGGATTTGTTATCTTTTCCAAAAATCATATTATAGCGCTTTTTAATTTTATCATTTTTTTTCTTCAGATAAAATGTATAACGGCCACCATTTGCTGCAGTTTCATATAAAATTTATCAATTTCCACTCTCTTAAAGGAAGAACCAGGTCCCGATCCCCGAAAGGCATAAATAGAACACCAGCTTTTACATCCCACCAAGTCAGATTGAGATCCGACCAATCCTTTGGTAGATTTTCTGGGTGACAATAATTTAGGGACTCCCTTCACAATGTTTAGATTGTGCCCTGACACACACCTGGCACTCATTTAGCATGTGAAATTCATATCTTACAGGCAAAGACACATTAATTTTTTTTTTCCAAACTTACGACAGGTATAGAATGGTCTGTCTTCAATAAAATCTTCTAAGTCTTAAAAATAGCTAATAGTTAAAATTTGAGTTTGAAGAGATCTTTCTAGGCATAGTTTAAGCTCTGAATCTATTCCTGCAATTTTAATTCATCTGGCTGAAAAACATCAATATAAAATAGATGAATGTTTAAGCTGCTTGACTGTATTTTCAATGGTAAAACTGAAAATAAAAATAATACTGAAATACAGGAAAATTTGGTTGAGATTCAACAATCTCCTCTTGTAGATGTTCTGATAACGCTATTCCAAGTAACGTCCTTTACTTCAGCCTAGGTCTGGCTGGGACAATGATTGAATTTCCTGAAGTGACATTTAAGATTGCAAAAGTGACTTTTCAAGAATTATTGTCTGGAAATCTATCATTCTGCTTTTGGGTCCTGTACAATATGAATCTAATTATTCAAGCCCTACGAAGTTTTACTTTCAGGTCTCTGACAGTTGTATACACTAGACTATATAGCTGTTGAAAAAACATTAATTTTCTAAAGGAGTTATTTTAATTTTTTCCTCTTTTCCTACTGTTAGAGCACCAAATCAATGATCATCAAGAGAGAATCCACATTAGAAGGCTAAGTCATTCATTGGAGAAATGTACAGTGTTTCAAAGGAAATTATAGGCTACGAATAATGACAGTAAAAAACAACAACAAAACCTAGAAACAATTAAAAGTACTACTTGTTTTTACTAACTAAATCGATTTAAAAATTACGAATCTTTTGGATACACTTTAAGTCAAGTTAATCAGCGTCAATTTATCGTTAGTGCTGAAAAGCGGACAAAATGTTGAATCAAATTGTGCCTAGGATTTTCAAAACACTCTAAATACTTTAAAAAGGGACTTAAATACTTTTTAAAAAGAATTTAATTAATTTAAAATTATTTTTAAAATTAAAAGTAATGACACTAAAATGTTAGCCTAGAGCTCGCATACTATCCAACATACATAAAAGAATCACAATGTTTCAAAAAAGAAAGATAAAGGTTGATGAGATCATATTTGGACAAGTTTTTTGAAGTCTCTTGTTGCCCTTTGATACAATCCTTAATAAAGAGGGAACCTTGGAACACATTTTTTTATAAGAAGAGGGGATTCTACAAGGAAAATAGCCTATGTGTTTTTATGAAACTATTTCGTTTGACTCAGGGGGGGGGGAGGATAAAGGCCATCAGGATCGGCCTAGTAACCCCTCCACCGGTGTATGCAGGCTCGTTAGAGTTGCTGAGTTGTTTTCGTTAACTGTAGGCATATGAGGAAAGCACACGCATAATTTATTACTTCCATTATACAAAGCAAATTACAAAAAAAAAAAAAAATACAAACAATTAGATTCGTCAAAGTTTTCTATCTGTTTGACCTTTGGCACCTCTGAAATTTATCTTGTTAAGCAAAAACCTTAGTGTATAAATAGATTCAATTACCTATTTTCATTTCACCTCCTTATTGTAGCACTTCCAAAAAGATCAATTTTGATCCAAAACACCTCCCTCCCTCCCTGAAGTGCAGGTCTGTGGTGAATGAATACTACTTAAAAATATATTTATGGAAAATCCAAGAGATATAACGAATAAGAAGCTAGTGCAACATGACTTTTCACAAACTCTCGATTTTTCCATCGTTTTAAGGAGACACATAAATTGTTGTGGAGCTGAGCTAGGAAGTACTTAGAAAATTTCCACTGATATTGGATTTAAATCAAATTGATTGTTATCCGGAACTAAGACGTCGACAAGTGTCGGCGCCGAGTTAGGCTAAAACAGCCCGAGTCTTGTCTCAAGTAAGTAGCAAGTAAGTAGTACTGAAGGAAAGATAGTCATTTTTGAAGAATAGCAGTCACACTATTTGACTACATGTATCCTGATATTATTTTCAAGCTTAGAGCAAAATAGACTATGCTTCTTCTTGAAGATTAACGTAACTCCAAAAGCATTCAAGAATCTAAAAGGTCTGTAATCGACAAGAAATACAAATTTATAGAAAGTATTATTCTCAAGATCCATGAGGCTCGAATGGCTTGGGCCAAATTGAGCACCAAAAGAACAAAGTGCTTGGTATAAAAGAATCATACATATAGAATAAATATGACCTCCTCACATTATTGAAAGTCATTCAGAAAAATATGCCGGTCTGATTATTTGATTATTTAAATGAATTTATTCTATCTAGAAAAAACAATAATAAAAATAAATTCAAAATTGACCAAATGCTTCCATTCTGGCCTAAATTCAAGCATTTGCTGCGAATAATTGTCTATACAAAAATAAATATAACTTTCAATAATTATGGTGACTGGTAATCAGAAAAATGTGCTGTCTTTTTTTTGTCAACTGACCAAGGGTAATGATGTTCTTAGTTCCGGTAAAGTTCAAGGATAAAAGCATGAAATTAAACATATTCAGAAAGTATAACCTCTAATAATTACTGTACAGCATAACCAAAAATGTACTGATCTTTTTCATAAAATTATTATATATAAAAAAAATAAAATAAAATAAAACAACTGACCAGAGAGCATGATGTTTCCAGTCCGTAGGTAACCAAGAATTTGAGTGAAAACTGTTGGATCTCTGTCAATAAAATATGCCCCATTTTCATCTAAAAGTGATGGAATTCTTCCACTCAAAAGCGCAGTGAAGAAGGTGTCAGGAATCCATGAAAGGGTTTGCTTTGAAGTGCTAAATCTTAAAGTACATAGATTTAGAATGATAAGCAATCAATACTTCGGAAGAAAACTTTTTAATAGCCTAATAAAGCAAAAGTAGCCTGTATTTGGGTCATATCGTGAACCAGTTTTTGAGAAACGCTTACATTACCATTCTAAAGCAATAATTCGTTTGCTTCTATTTTCCAAGCCATCGTAAAAAAAATTGATCAGTATTTTTAACTACTTTGGCACTACAGTTTTTTGGCTGTAAAGCTTAGGCATGCAACTCCGCACAGCATTTGATATCACTTCACATTTGGTTCGTTTTACGAACCAGAATTTGAGATAAACTTGAGGTCATAGAAATGATTCCACAGGTTTTTTTTTCTTGGGCCATAAATAAAAAAAAGGGTGAAATTTTTATTTGCCTTGACACCCCAAAACATCTTCATTTTTGGCTCGAAGGCTGAGGCTCACGATTTTCGACAATACTTGAAACGATACTGTAGTTGATTCATATTATGGACCAACTTCTAAAAAATGATTATATAAGAATTCTAAACAATATCTTTGTTTTATTTTTCTGAGCTACAATCCAATCATTGCTGGATATTTCATTCACTTTGGTATCCTGAACATTTTAAGGTAAAGTATTTGGAATACATTCTTTTTTCTTTGTATAATTTGTTGATTAGTCTAACTGTAATAAATTATTAATATTACAACCAGCACAGTGTCCTGGAGATCGCTCTATGAGGAATCAGGGTGCCTTTAGAGTTTCAAGTGGAATCAAGATATAGGATATTTGGATTTTCCAAGAAAAATGTGTCACAGATTTTCTTTCTCAGAAAAAATTTGCCGAAAATTGCAAATAGTTTAGGCCTTAAATTTAAATTTGGAGTTTATGTTTAACGTGGGTATTATTTTAATTTCATAAGGTCAATGAAACTTATCCAGGACGAAACTCGACATTAGATAGCGAGTAAAGAAGGTTACAATTATGGTCAGACGCCCAAAGTATGAAGATACTTTCTACATACAAGACAAGGTCACGAAAATCACACTGAGACTGGTTCAAAGAAGCAAGAAGAATTCGTTTTAATCCGATATAGCAATTTTCTAACAATGGTTTATTTTTTAGTAACTTTAACTCTTTTTTGAACAGGCATATGACTTTCAATTTATGAATTTATGCTGACTGACATCTTAAAGTTTCTAAAACACAAGAGAAAAAAGATGACTTTTGCACTTCACAGTAAAATCTTTGCTATTATTAAAGTTTTTATGAAGGGGGTGCGGGGAGGTATAGATGATTTTTCAACAGAGAAAATATAATTGAGCCTGTCTTAAAAGCTATGACTTAACATTTTCGCCTATACCACTTTTGTGGGATACGCACAAATTTTCCTTTTCAATTACGGATATATTTACTATTCAATCAAATAGATGATTCTATATTTCCTTTATAAGATAAGGATTTTGATATAGGGACAACTAGGATTATAATCAAGATAGTAATGTTCAAGTGTTACTGATTTTGATGACAAAATGTGATAATGTTCAAAATAGTTTCAATGCCGTTCAAAAAAAAGTGGCCTTTCTGAATCTTCACTTTTATAGAACATGCAAAACTGGAAAAAACAGTGAACCAAAAAAAAAAGAAAAAAAAAATGCATTGTCAGTTTCTTTTGATGCATCTTATATTCAAGTCGATATTGTTTCTTTGACTTATCAAACATTAAGTTTGAAAATATGCTTTTTATAACTTACAAAAAGCCTGGAATTATTGTACTACAACGAAGAGCTTTGTAAAAAAAAAAAAAAAAACTTTATTGCTAGTCTCACTACTACCAATTACTTACATTAAGAAATTAGGCTATTCATACTTCCAGCAATAGAAGATCACCCTAATGAGGGATTTGATGATGTTCCTTACCTTGTACTCGTTAGACTCCTTAATCCTCTGATCAGAGAAAGAAAAAAAAATAATAGAAAAAAGAAAATTAGAGAACTAGGCTACTTAGGTTATTCCTGATAAGTATGGAATTCATTTTTTCCTAGACATGTGAAATTTTAGTCGGTATGAGTACCAAATTGGGCCCGGTTTCAAGAGACCTCATTTGATGTATTTCAATACGAGGACTGTTTTTGCAAACCAAATCACTAAGGTCTTCCTTCTAGTCTTATCTAAGTCCAGAATACACGTTGCCTAAATAAAACAGCTTTTTAGTCCAAGCCAAAGTTCATGGATTAGACAGTCAGCTAAACCTCATATGACAGTTTTCTACTATCACTACTACAGCTATTGATGACTTCTTGCAGCACTAAACTGTCTGAGCCCCAATCTCCTTTGTCCCATTCTGTGCAGAATATTTCTCTTTGTCCTTCCATGTATTTCCCATTTTGTTTAAATTTGTTAAAAGATCACTTCTATTCATTTGAAGAACCCCTGGTTTGCATTTGGTTTCAGCTGGAATACAAAAAAGAACGCTTTTGGCATCCTGTACTCCTTCATCTGTAAGAGGTGACTTATCTTGTAATTAAATATGGTTTACTGAATCCACAAAAATATTTTTCTCCGAATGTACTGAAAGAAAAATCTATAAAATGATTCAACTTTCTTTCTACCAAGACACGTTGAAATTTTTCGAGTCAAAGATGATAGTGTGAGGCAGTCATACCATAATAGTTGCCCTTGAATGTTTATGAAATATCATTCCCACGTTATGCTTTCGTTTTTTATGTATATAAATTTCAAGTTTCCTGGTCAAACAGTTTGTGACAAATGAGCGACCCAACTCAATAGTAACCAAAAAAAAAAACGAATTTTGATACCAATAGATACATCAAAAGAATCGGAATTTTATGCTGATTTTAAATATATAAGTTTCATCAAGTTTAGTCTTACCCGTCGAAAGTTAAGAGCCTAAGAAAATTTGCCTTATTTTCGAAAAAAGGGGGAAACACCTTCTAAAAGTCACAGAATCAATGAAAATCACACCATTAGATTCAGCGTATCAGAGAATCCTATTGTAGAGATTTCAAGCTCCTATCTACAAAAATGTGAATTTTGTATTTTTTTTTTGCCAGAAGTAAGAGCACTGATGCGTGTTTATTTGTTCTTTTTCCCAGGGGTGATCCTATCGACCCAGTGGTCCTAAAATATCACACGAGGGCTCATTCAAACGGAAATTAAAGGTTCTAGTTCCCTTTTTAAGTGATCAAAAAACTGGAGGGCAACTAGGTGCCCTCCTATGCTCTTTTTTACCAAAGTCACCAGATCAAAATTTTGAGACAGGAATTCTGTTCAGCATAGTCGAAGAATCTAATAACTATGTCTTTGAGGACAACTTAATCCCCCACAGTCCCCAGGGGAAGGGCTGCTAGTTATGAACTTTATCAATTCTTTACATATAGTATTGGTTATTGGGAAGTATACAGAGGCTTTCAGGGGGATTTTTTAAGGAGGGAGGGGGTTACGTGGGAGGATCTTTCCCTGGAGGAATTTTTATTGGGAGAAGAAAATTTCTCAAGAAGGGGACACTATATTTTCCAGCATTATTTAAAAAATAATTCGTAAAAATTTTTAAAAATGAGGTATTTGTAAATTACGAACCGGTGATTGGGTCCTAATAAATTAGATATTAAGAAGGACCTCGTGTCTCAGAGCTCTTAATATTAATGCTTACTGGATCCGGTGACACTGGGGGGAGTTGAAGGGGAAAACCAAAAATCTTAGAGGTATCTTTATCTTACGAATGGGTGATCGGATCTTAATGAAACTTGATATGTAGAAAGATCTTATGTCTCAAATACTCTATTTTCAATTCGAATCGGACCTGGGGACACAGTGGGTTGGAGGGCGGAAACAGAAATCTTGGACACCGGAGATCTTGAAAAACACTTAGAGTGGAGAGATCATGATGAAACTTGATGGGAAGAATAAACACGAGTTCTACATACATAATTTACATAAATGGACCAGATCCGTTCTCTTTGTGGAAGTTGGGGGGATTTCCAGTGCTTTGGCGAGTTCGGCGCTCCTGGACGTACTAGGACGATGAAAATTGGTAGGCATGTCAGGGACCTGCACAAATTGACTTGATAAAGTCGTCTTCCCGTCTTAGATACGTGGCAAAATGTCTTTAAAAATGTCTTAAGCAAATGTCTTAGATACGTGGTTGATATAACCGGACTGGATCCGCTCTCTTTGGGGGAGATAGGGCGGTCCAGTGATTTGGTGAGTTTAGTGCTTCTGGACGTCCTAGGACGATGAAAATTGGTAGGCATGTCAGGGACCTGCACAAATTGACTCGATAAAGTCGTCTTCCCGATTCAACCGTCTGGAAGGCTGAAGGGAGAGGAAAAATTAGAAAAAAGGAGGTATTTTTAACTTTCGAGTGGGTGATCAGGTCTTAATGAAATCTGATATTTAGAAGGACCTCGTGTCTCAGAGCTCTTACTTTAAATCCCAACCGGCGTTAAGCCTCTGATTTTCCTTTTAAATCAATCTATTGATTCTTAGAATTTTGCTAGAGCTCACGCCATGTGAGCTCTTGACTCTTAGCTCTTCCAACCTCGTCACAAGTGGCATATGAGCCCTTAGCTCTTGAAATAGCTAAGATTAAAATAAAAATGCTCGATTAAGGAACTGAGCCCTTGCCATTCTGATTCAAAGTCTAACGCGCTAGTAACTGAACTACGGTGGCTGATGATCCAATTCGATCTGTTTTTTCCTTGTAGGACCAAATAGTATAACTTACAGCCCTTTTACCAAATATGGAGACCTATATCATCACCAAAAGCATAGTTATTGGACCTCATTCAGCAAATACATTTTGTAATTGGCTATTATAAAACATTAAGTTAATAAAACCTTCTATCATAACAAGTGAGAGCATTAAACTATATTTGGCGAAGCTCAACTTGTGCGAACAGGACGAGAGGAGGGGATACGTCAAGAAAAAGTCATTTAGAATTTTGAGATTCAATTATTTTTTCCTCTGCGAATTTCTTTCTCTTTAGAACATTCGATATTTTAAACAGCATTTTGCGATCCCAGACGTCTGCTGACCGTGTTAAAGAGTTCATTGTGAATTCTTCCAGCGGGCTTACTAAGGGGCTCGGAGGGAGAATATACAAGAGAGGTTCTTGTAAAGCTCCAGTTAAGGGTTTTGGACCAAAACTATTACAATGGTACCGTTTTATACTTCTCAGCTTTTCCACTTAAGAAGTGGCACCAAAAGTGTCGTCTTTAGTGCTATATAGAACTTACGGATGATGCAACTGCTAAAAAGCACGTAGATATGAGCAATAGCTTTCAAATGAGCCATTAAACATCTCTAAGAAGTTCTGGATGCCCACTAGCCCTAGATTTTCCACTTGAGACATGGCACTATTAGTGCCATTTTGCATTCACAGATGCTGGATTTTATAGGGAAAACGTGGATATGAGCAGTATCTTTTATATGGACTATAAAAAATCTGTCTACAATGTTTTGGTAGCCCGCTAGCCCCACAAAAAGTACTGTTTTAGTGCCATATAGCACTTGCAGACGGCGGAATTTATATAAACCACGTAGATATGAGAAATGGCTTTTGAATGAGCCATTATGCATCTCTCTATGATGTTTTGATAGCCCGCCAGGCCTGCTGAAAAAAAAAAAAAAAAAAAAAAAAAAAAAAAAAAAAAAAAAAAAACAACAGGAGACAGATCAGAGCTACCAATGCAAAAGTGATTTTCCTTGTTTTTCAAGGCAGGGGGCTTTAATTTCCCTGCGTAAGGTTTTTGACCAAGCTGATTCCAATGGCACAGTTTTCATTTTAATCAGACGCCATTTATGAGGGCTTTCAGATTTTTTTTTCGAAATCACCATAAATTTCTTTTTGCAAAAAACTTTTACATTTAATACAAACCGAAATAATAGTTACCATTCCTCAGTAAGTGTCAGGTTTCGATTTTTTTCACTAGGCAGTTTTTTTTCAGAACTCGTTTTTTTTATCTTTTGGTTACTATGGGCTGTGTTTTGCTCTTTGCTAGGTTGCAGCTCCTGCTGCGATCATGATAATAGCAGCGCTGACCAGACATATTCCCAGAAATCCTAAGGGAGTAAATATAAATTTTACATTTTTGATGCGTTTTTTGTACCCCTCCCCCCACCCAAATATTAACCCACCTTGAACAAAAGTTTTGGTTATAGCCCTTGAGAGTTATGTATCAATTTTTACCTCCACCCTCCCATTGTCTCTCATTTGAACTAATTATGTATTTATCTGAAGCTTCAATCAGAGCTGGGTTGTTTTGGCATTATAATGCACCCTTTGAGGTATATTCCTCCCTAACTAACTACAAAACGATCAAATAACCCCATTATAGAAGTTTAATTGCCTTTTAAGTTTTAAAATTGGTCCATTGCTTACAGATAGTAATTGCCTTAATAACATACAGACATTTTTTGCGTTTTTTTTCTGCAGAGGGGGGGGGAGGAATTGTCTAGGGGAATTTACTGTGGGGAGAAAGTTTTTTGGAAAGAAATTTCTTTCAATGGGGATCAAACTGTGTAAAAAGATTTTTCTGTGGTAAAATGTAGGTAATGTCCACAAGGGTGCTATAATGTGATATCTCCCTTCTTATTGTACAAAATATTTCTAGTGTTTATTTTAATCTTTATTTGAAGTGATTTGTTCCATAATGCAGAAGTAAAGTAAGATATCAAAGGTAACTTTAAGTAAGATACCAAAAAGAGGACATTTCAATTACTTAATTTTCTTAACCTCACTGACCCTTCAAATGAAACTAAATGAGTTATTGGGACTTGTTGTCTAATTCTTCTTAGTTCCCACGTATACATTCAGGCCACACATTTATTGTTGGTTCTAAGGAGGGAAGGGGAAAGAGTAGCAGTGATGAAATAAAATAAACACCAGAAACATTTCAGTGCAACAAGAAGGGAGTTGTCACCTAGCAGCATCTTTGTGGACATTAACTACACTTTCCTAAGGAAAAATCATGCCAGAAAACTTGATCCCTGCAAAATTGGGCATGCAAATAAATATAACTTTATAGAAGAATTCAGAGTAATGCTTTCGAAAAAGTTTCCCCATTGCAAATCTCCTCCAGATAATCTTTCCCCCACAGAAAAATCCCCTATGAAAAATGTTTGTATGTTTCCCATTAACAGATAGTTATCTGTAAACAATGGACAAATTACAAAAATTAAAAAGGCACTTAAACTTCTACAATGGGGGTATCTGATAGTTTTGTAGTTACAGAGGAAGGGAGGTACTTCAAAGTTTGCATTTTAATGCCAAAACATCCCAGCTCTCATTGAGCCTTCAGATAAATTTAATTTAAAAAAATTTCAACTGAAAGTAAGGAGCAAGCTCTCATTGAGCCTTCAGATAAATACAGAATGAGTTCTAAGGGAGAGATGATGGGAGGCCGAAGGTAAAAAAATGATGTGTAATCCCCGGGACCATAAACAGCACTTTTGTTTTTGGGGGAGGATAAAAAGAGACTTTAAAATACAAATCAAATATTTGAAATTAACCTTTAATCCCATTTCATTTATTGGAATATTTCTGGTCTATGCTATTATTACAAAAGTAAAGAATAGCACTAAACCCAAAAATGAGCAGAATTTATTCAATATAGGAGGGAGATTGCCCATTCTTTATCCCTGCCTCCAAATCATGGTTGCAGCAACTTCAGAAAAGGCTCATTACACCAAAAACTGAGACATCTAGTCTTTTTTGTATGTCAAGAGTGATTGGAAACCAGTCAACCATGAGGAGTATTTTCTGGAGAGGGGGTAAACGCCTAAACTTTTGTATATGCAAGTACTGTGAAAAAAGAGGATTTACTGTTGTTTACTTGGTAAATTTATCTTTAATAGCCTATTCAATTATTAACTAGTTAAAGTTTGCATTGCAAAAAAAATGAAGTTTTCTATATAATAGTTTTAAAAGTATTATATATATATATATATATATATATATATATATATATATATATATATATATATATATATATATATATATATATATATATATATATATATACATATATATATATACATATATATATATATATATATATATATATATATATATATATGTATATATATATATACATATATGTATATATATATATATATATGTATATATATATATATATATATATATATGTATATATATATATATATATATATATATATATATATATATATATATATATATATATATATATATATATATATATATATATAAATATCCTATACAAATACTGTTTAACCAATATTACTGGTTTTTTTCTATGGTTTGTTTGCATCTGCTAATCTGATTTCTCGAAATCCTATCAATTTAAGAGGCCTCTGAGTCTCTTTGGCTTGAACTGGAACATAACACCCACATGCTTGCAAGCATTTCCAATAAGGCAATTATTCAGATGACTTTTAGAATTTACAGAGGAAAAGTTGAGAGATTCCTCTTGAAAACCTCTGTGAATTCCCTTATCCATTTCATATCCAGAAACTTAAATTACCACCCCTCACACATCATTACAAGTGAGCAAATGTGATAATAGCATACAATCTCCTGAATGCTGAGGACATCATTTGTGGTTTTCTTGAGCCATGCAATGTTTCCTCTCTTTTCTATTTCAATAGTTTATTGGAGACCCAAACACCTATAAGCAAAAGCAAACAAAGCACTATAGCAAGCAAAGCTGGGTGCAAACATAATTAAAATAAGCAAAACATTTCATATTCTTTCTTTTCACGATTTATTTTCGTTTCGACTTCAGACGCTTACCATACTGATTTGGACGATCAATGCTGAGGTTCAGCCGGATGACTGGCTTCACGACGTGACCCGAAGTGGTGGTCCGGGTCTGTGATGTGCTGGCGAGGGGCTGTGTGCTGCCGCCCGTTGCGGTGGTGTCCTGTTCCACTTGCTGATTTGTTATAGTTACAGGACTACTGCCTGGTTGGCTGTAAAGACTGGAATCGCCGGTCAGAATTGGCAAGGGGTTTGGGAGTACGACCCTTGTGGTTGGAGTGGATCGAGTAGGAGCTTGAACTTGCAGAGGTGCGCTAATCTTGTCACCTTCTGCGACAAACTTAGTTGAGGTTTGTTTATCTGGCATAGACGCTCGAAGTGATTGCCCCATGGGTGGTATGGTGTCAGCAGCGCCTATTTGTTGCCCATCGTAGGTTGTAGGTGAGGCGAATTAATACCGAGGTCTTATATCCCTCCTGTTTCGTCTGAAGGTGCCTCCGCTTTCGAGGGAGAGGTTGTAGGATCGAGGGGCTTTATCATATTTCTTCTCGATGGTTGCTTTTTCCCATTTTGAGTCCTCAGAAAGTTTTACCCATACTTTCTGGTTTGGGTTGAGCTCTGTTGCTGTCCTTGATCCTCGATTGTATGCAGTTTTCTGCTTCAGCTGAGCTTTCCTTCTGGATTCCAGAAATGTTGAGCTATCTACCAGTTTGGGGTGTAGGGCTTGTGGTAGAACTGGTAATACTGAGCGCAGCTGTCTGCTCATCAAAAGTTGAGCTGGTGAGTATGCTCCGTCGACCGCGGTGTTCCGGAATTCTAGCAACATCATGTATGGGTCCGTCCTGCTATCCAAAGCCTTTGCTATGATGCGCTTGGCTGTTTGGACAGCCTTCTCGCTGAGGCCATTTGCCTGAGGGTATCATGGATTTGATGTTACATTTTCAATGTTCCAGCTTGATATCAACGTTTTGAATTCTTGTGATGAAAACTGCGGTCCGTTATCGGTTGTCATCTTTTCCGGGACACCATGACGTGCAAAATGCGCCTTGAGTTTGCTGATTACCTGGAATGAGGTGGTTGAAATCAACTTATCCATCTCAAACAATCGGCTGTAGCAGTCTGTGGTGATAAGGTATTCTTAACCTCTAAATGTGAACAGATCCGCTCCAACATGCTGGAAAGGGTATGAAGGTATTTCCATGTTAATTAGGTGATCTTTTTGTTGCCTGTTTTAGAACTTGCAGCAAGTATCACAGGCGTTGATCATTTTCTCAATATCTCCAGTGATATTTGGCCAAAACATGACAGTTCTGGCTCTCTCCTTTGTTTTTACAATTCCCAAGTGTGACAGGTGGAGTTGCCTCAACATTTCCGGCCTCAGTGCTTTGGGAATGACAACCCTTTCCCCTTTTAGAATGAGCCCATTGTTCAAGACCAACTCATCTCTGTAGTTCCAATAAGGGGTAGTTGAAACGGGGGCATCTTTTCGGTTTTCAGGCCACCCATTTTCTATGACTTGCATCAATATGCTCAGTTCCTCATCTTGGAGCGACTCCTATCGTATATGCTCCATCCTCTTTTCTGTGATTGGTATCTGTTTGAAGAAGGTGTGTATGGCTAGTTCTCCCTCGCTCTCAGCTTCCTTATCCACGTCGGGGAGGTGCAAGCGGGAGAGTGTATCTGCCACAGGTATTTCTTTTCCTGGTCTGTAGTGGAATGTCCGGTCATAAGGCTGGATGGCCAACATCATACGCTGTAATCTTGGTGGGGCGCGGTTTATTGCCTTGCTAAGGATAGCTTCCAGGGGTTTGTGGTCTGTTGTAACATAGACTTTTCGACCAAACAAGTACTGATGAAAGTGCTTGCAGGCAAACGTTATAGCCAATAGCTCTTTCTTCATCTGAGAGTATCGTCTCTCAGTCTCACTGAGCGATCTTGAGGCAAACGCTACTGTGGCTCCATCCGTTACAAGCTGGGCGCCAACTCCATGCTGGGAGGCATCAGTTACTACTTCAGTTAGTTTGGTATGCTGACTGAAGTAGGCCAGGTTCTTACAAATTGAGTCCTGGATTGTTTTCCGGGCAGCTTCATGTATACCATCCCATTTCCAAACCTTAGCTTTCATCAAACCACGAAGTGGCTGGTTTGATGTGGACAAGTTAGGTATGTATCGGGATAGGTAGTTGTACATTCCCAATAATGTATGTAGCTCCTCTTTGCTTTTAGGGGCTGGCATGTCTCGTATAGCTCTCGTTTTATTGGGATCTGGCTTTACTCCTTCTTCTGTCAAGATATGTCCAAAGTAGGGTATGCTTGTAGCATCAAATATGCACTTATCTCTGTTAAATTTCACACCTTTTTCTTTGGCTCTTAGAAGGACCTCTGCTAACTTCCTGTCATGCTCCTCGTCTGTGGCACCCATGCCAGCAATGTCGTCAATAATTAGCCCTATGTCAATTCCTTCAAATGCTTCTTCCATTTTCTTTTGATACTCGTCTTGGGCTGAAACAAGACCAAAGGGATATCGCTTCCAGCGATATCGGACAAATACAGTGTTAAATGTGGTCAACTCAGACGACTCGTCATCTAAGACCATTGACCAATAACCACTCCTTGCATCCACTTTGAAAAATTTCCGGGCCCCTTCACATTTTGCTGCTATGTCTTCAAAAAGTGGAACTGGATGATGGGGTCTCTTGATCCAGCGATTTAGATCTACTGGATCCAGACATATTCTTAGGGAACCATCACCCTTTTTGACCAATACAATAGAATTTACCCACTCTGTGGGCTTAGTGGTTTTTTCTATTACCCCTAGTGCTTCTAGGCGTTCCAGTTCCTGAAGTTTTGGCTGCAGTACAAACGGCACACGTTTTGGTGGCTGGACAGTTGGTACTACCCTTCCTTAAGGTGTATGTGGCAGGTACCTGGGAGCCGTCCAATACCATCAAACACGTCTGAGAATTCTTCCAGCAATCTATCAACTTCTATACGCCTTTGTTGTGGAGCTGCTGGTATTTCTGGAGAGATACTCATAAGGAACTTTATGAGGTTCAGTTTCTCACTTGTTTGTCTGCTTAGGATAGGTCCTTTATCTGTTTCTACAACATAGAAAACATGATTCTGAGGACGTTGCTTTTTATACTGTAGCATTAGATTAATGGTTCCACAAACCTTCAACTGTCCTCCACTATAGCTTGTCCGAATGTCCTTAGTCTTGGTCAGTCGCGGAGAGGCCCCCTTGGGATTGAGAAAATCTGCGGTAGGCAACACATTCACCTCTGCTCCTGTATCGATCTTGAACTTAATGTCAGTATTGTACTGGGTAAGCCTTATTGCTACGAAGGGTTTCTCTGGAGCTTCTGCAGACAAACTGTCAATAGCTTCAATGTGGAATTCTTCTCCTTCCTCATCTTCTGCAGTCTCTACTTCATGTAAGTTCTTGCTCCTACATACTTTTGCAAAATGGTTAAGCTTATGGCATTTCGTGCATATCTTTCCCTTTGCTGGGCACCTGTGCTCACGTGAGTATAAACCACCACACGAATAGCACAGTGGTGTTTTACTCTTTACTCTCCTCACTGCTTCTATTTCTTGTTTCATGCATGGTGGCTTCCCTGCTAAGTTCATTTATGCCTGGGTCTCCTGAACTGTTTTGATAGCTCTACTGATCTGGATGGCTCGTGCTAATGTCAATGTCCCACCTTCACTCAAGAGCTTTTCTCTTATCCGGTCATTCTTTACTCCGAACACTAGTCTGTCACGAATCATGTCATCTGCAGTATCTCCGGACTCGCAGTCAAGTGCTAGTAACTTTAGTTCTGTGGTGTATCCCTCCACGGTTTCACCTTCATTTTGATTCCTTTTGTGGAATATAAATCTTCCAAAAATCGGATTCGCACTTGGTTGAACGTGTTCATTGAATTTGTCCACATACACTCGGATTTTATTGTTTTCTTCAGCTGTCAGATTCCAAGTGTTAAAGATATCGCGACCTTTCTCGCCGACCCAAATGAGCAGGTACAAACATTTGACAGCTTCTATCTTTCCACTCAGTGGTCCAGAGAACATGAGTTCGCAATGCTGCTTGAACCTCTTCCATGCTGCCTTCAGGTTTGGTGAAGACCAGTCTATCGTTGGGTGTGGTGTGCTGTCCATGATCCCACTTCTGACACCATGCAATGTTTCCTCTCTTTTCTATTTCAATAGTTTATTGGAGACCCAAACACCTATAAGCAAAAGTAACAATAAGCATAAGCAAACAAAGCACTATAGCAAGCAAAGCTGGGTGCAAACATAATTAAAATAAGCAAAACATTTCAAGCCAGATATTAAAAGAGAGCCTGCAGTCCCCTTCAAGACCTTTCTAAAAAAGAAGCAGACACCAGACTGAGGAACATGTTTTCTCTAATAGATTTGTCAGATTCCAGGATTTCCTTATTGAAAAAACAGAAACCACTACTCTCTTGTAATACATATAATTGAATACTCTAATAATAACTACCATCCAAATTCTATTCAATTATCTCTTTATTGCTTGGATATATCCATAAGTTGTACAGAAGAATTTGCTGTTAAATTTTTTTTTTTTCAATTTGGCATTGTGGACCAACCATTACTGAGAAGCAAATTTCAAAAATATTACAAATGAGTAAACTGTTGCATAAAGTCTAGAGCTATATCTATTCACTATAGGGGATGGGGTGAGTGCAATTGTGAGACTACTAATTATTATATTTGGAATGAGCATTGAGCAGAAAATCCTAATATGGTAGTATATTTCTTTTTTTTTTCTATCAAATTAATTTTTTCTATCAGATCAAATTATGTAAAGCCCAATATTTCTTCTCTCCTTGTTTTCACTGATATTCACAGATCCTTCAGAAGAAATTCCTACTTTTAGTATATTTTGAAAATGAGTTAATTCTTTCTTCTTTTATTATTTTAGACTTCTTAGCCTTCTTTTATAATAAATAGTCTGATATCTTCTCTAAGAATAAAAGTAATTCATCTTCTCTAAGACAAAAAATTTATCTTATCTAAGAATTGAATCTAAGTTACCATGGTCACAGGCTAGTGGTCTTAATCTTGCACAATCACCCATTTATACAACAAAAGAAATTTAGTTGTTATATTATGGGATTGTCATTAGATGTGTATTTACTGGTGAAACTAGAAATTAATTGAACATTTGTAAGTGGTAAAAAAGTGGCTCACAAATTTACGTGACAACAGTGAGTTGATGAGATTGGATGCTTCCAGAAGTCAAGCTTCTTGACCCCCCCCCCCTCCCAGTCACTATAATGACCCACCACCTCTCTCCAATAACAGGTATAGCTGATGTAGAATATATGTTTTTCTTTTTACTTGTCTAGGATTTCCTTTGAATGCTCAATTTTATGTTTGGGGGGAATTTTCTGGGGGAAGAATCAGCTGGACCCTAATATAAACATAACTTATTACAAGTTACAAATTAGGAATTTCATTGTTTCAGCTTGTCATTTTTTGTTTTTTATATAGTATTTTTATAAAGAATAGTTATAAAAAGGGGTATTTATACTAATAGTTATAGTATTTATAAAGAATAGTTATAAAAAGTATAAATGGGTTATTTGTTTTTTATAAAGAATAGCCTAGGCTATTCTTTGGTAACCCTGGTGGACCATCAGGGAGGTTTGGATGCATTGTTAGTGAACATGATATTTGAAAAGAACATAAAATAAAGAATCTAATGGTAAATCTAGGCTACTCTATTATTGCATTAGGATCTTTTCCTTCAATAGAGGATAGCCATTAAATGTTTACCAAAAGAGACAGACAATAGATTCCTAGTTTAGCTGCTTTTAGCTATCTTTGAATGGGGTTAGGTTGGAAAAAATGAAACTTTCAGGGATGGATCTAAAGACTAAAATATGTATTGGGTAGATATTTTGAAGTACCTTTCTCTACTCCTTCTTCATTTAGAGGGCAGTGACCCTTGATGACCTTAAAAAAATTTGTGATACAGGCTAAAAGTGAAACCTTGCAAAATTGAACGTATTGTCAACAAAGCAGTTATTGAGTATCTTGATTAGAATCTGCTCAACAGCTCTCAACATGGTTTCTGATGCAACAGATCAGTTGACACTAATCTGCTCAAGTCATATGACTATATTACAAAACTACTGGAGTTGGGAATCCCTGTTGACACAATCCTTCTTGATTTTTCAAAGGCATTTGACAAAGTCTGTCATAGGAAATTTGAGCTTATCCTACAATCTATTGGTTTGGAGGAAAAAATTATTAAACAGATTCTGGATTTCTTGAGGAATCTTTTTCAGCATGTAACACTATTTAATGCAGATGGCAATCCTATTCTTTCCTCCCCTCAAAATGTTATCAGTGGGGTTCCACAGGGTAGTGTTCTTGGCCCCACCATGTTTGATATTTTCATTAATTATGCTCCTCTAGCACTTAAAAGCAGGATGATGTTATATGCTGAAGATTCCAAGGTAATTGGTCCAGCTAGCACTCTTGAAGATACTTCCCAACTTCAGAAAGAACTTGATCTCCTTTGCATGTGGGCAAAATCTTGGTTGCTCACTTTCAATGTGTGAAAATGCCATGTTTTACACTTTGGGCACAAGAATATCAATACAAGTTATTCTCTTTATGGTCAGTCCCTTTTTCCAGTGTTTGAAGAACGTGACCTAGGAGTAATTGTTGACAATCATCTTAAATTTAGCACTCATGCAAAGAAGGCAGCAGAATCAGCTAATTCGTCACTAGGGCTCATAAAAAGAACAATTTCCTCCCATTCTCCTAAAATTCTGAGCCTTTGGTAAAAAGGACTTGTTCAGCCAAGGCTTGAGACAGACATGGTCCTTGCAAACCCCTTTTTCAAGAAAGATGTAAAAATTCTTGAAGATGTCCAGAGAAGAGTCACTAAGATGGTGAGTGGACTGCATGAAGTCCCTTACCCTACAAAGCTATGCAAGCTGTAACTCCCAACTCTGGTTTATAGAGGAAGACAGGGTGATGCCATTCTGGTTCATAAATTTATTAATTCAAAGGCACTTCCTGATCTTCTTCCTCTGGCATCTCAGGACTCTGGTACAAGGGGACATAGCTTACAGTTATCCAGGCATTTCTTGTCAAAGTAGCAATGTACCCATTTTCTTACCAACCATGTTGCCAACCTCTCAAACAAACTACAGCCAGATACCATTGCTGCCCAAACCACAGACAGCTTTAAGAACCATCTCAACAATGAATGGTCAACAAAAGAATGGAAGTATAACTAGGAAGCACTCAAATCAGCAACATCAAACCACTAGTCAATTGTACCTATTCAACTATGTGTCATGTATTATCTGTAGCATCCTGCTTGCTTATTAGTTTAGTGTTGCTTTGTTATGTGCTTATATTGTTGTAGCATCCTGCTGAGATTGCTTGCTTATCAGCTTAGTGTTGCTTTTGTTATGTGCTTATGTTGTTATATTTACAGGTGCTTGGGTCATATTAAAGAGCTAAATCAACTTGAGACTTACAAATTCTACATTATCAACTATGGAGTTTCTAATTGCTCCAAGCTGCAAATTAAGGTAATTAAATGAATTGCAACAACATTATTTTTAGCTTCACAATGTTGCCTAATCCCAATTTCTGGGATTTCAAAGATCTGCTAATACATTTTATAAATCTTGAAAAAACCCAGTGATATAGCTAAAAATTCTAGTTGAATAACAGTAAATGTTTTTTCACTAATCAAGCCAGAGAAAATAACTGAAAATTAAGGTAGAATAATATTTTGTCAAAATTTCAATAGGTTTGAAATAGCCTACCTTCAAACCTGTCAAATAGGCAAATTTCTAAGACATAGAAATAACAAAAAGGTTAACATAGAATCTTGGCAACATCTTCCCTGAGCATGTATTTGGCCCTGTATTTATTGCTGTAAGTTTCAGTTTCCTAGCCTAACCCCTTTACAAGATAGTAGGCCTACCTAAAGTATCTAAACAAGAATTTTACCAGGCGAAATAATTTCTTGCCATCCCATATAAAGTTTAGCCTGATTTATCTTGTTTAAATAAAGCATAAGCTAATAAAAGTAGTTCAAGCCTAAGCTATTACTTTTTGCCACCAACATTGAGGTTGATAATTTCTTTGGAGCTTGACATTTCTGCTTTCAGCAACAAATTTGCGATCTTGTGCAATTCATCCACTTAACATCAGGTTTTTAGTTCATGCTCAAAAATTTCAAAATTATTGCTAATCAAAGAAACATCAGTGAGATAGCTTAAAATTTCTTGCATTATACGCCATCTATTTTTAATATTAGAGAGAAAAGATTAAAACATTTTCAGCAGTTCGTTTATTTGTTAGTTGAAAACTGAAAAGTACTGAAGTCGAAATATCAATATGGTAAAGGCTCTGACTATTTCTTTCTAATATTTGTTCCTAACAAAGTGATAGGTCTGATATATTGTTATCCCAGTTTGACTAAGATAGATAGACCTATAGCTGAGGTAGGCTACCTGAATACTAGGCCTATGCCTGCTGATATTCTATCGAAATTCAGATGGACTCAATAAAGAAGCGCATTTTGTTTGAAGCATTAGTGCACAGTTGGGGTATATAAGCATATAATTGTTGTGGTTGAAAAGGAAACAAAATAATGAAAACAACTCTTAAAGTCATGTCTCATTCCTAAAAGTGTTTTACTTTACCCCCTCCCCCCTTTTTTTGCAAATAGCCTATATAGCTCACATTGGAACTTTCAGGAATGAATTTTCAGAATAAAGTATGTCCCAGGAAGGTATTTTGAAGCAACTACCTCCACTCCTCCCTTTAGAGGGCCCTGACCTTTGATGAACTTTAAAAATATGTGTGTTACAAATGTAAAACCTTGCAAAATAGATCTTCTTCTTAACTGAAGTACAAAAAAATTGTTTTCAGCTTCATAACTTTGCTCAATTCCATTTTATAATATTTTAAAGATATGCAAATACATTTCCTTAATTTTGAAAAAAAAACATTGATATGGCTCAAAATTCTACTCAAATAACAGGAGTTGCATTTTTAAAACTAAAGGCAGACAAAAAGCAATTAGTAACTGAGAGTTAAGGTAAAATGTTGTTTTGTCAAAATTTCAATAGGTATAGGCTAGACCTGTCATGTAGGCAAATTTCAGGGCCCTCTAGAGGGAGAAGGAGTGGAGGTGGGTGCCTTAAAATACCCTCCTGGGACATGCTTTAGCCTGTAGACCCATATCAAAATCAACCAAAGACCAGGTATAACCAGGAAATTTTTATAGTGTTGATCTTTATTTAATCTCCCTACCAAGTAATGTTTAGGAATTTTTAGAGGTTTTAACCTGTTTTGTTAGTGAGATATATTCAAACTAGGCTTTTATTTGTATCAACTGAAGTTCATGCTATATTTATCATCAAAAAACTAGAAGGATTATTGGTTGCTTTGTTGCACTGAATGAGGGTAAAATTCTAGTCCATTGACTTCTTGCTATAGTTCCCCCCCCCCCCCGCTATATTTTCAAAACGCATTTTACACCTCTCTAAATTTTGTGATTTGACACTGTCTTAGACGGGACCTCTTAATTCAACAAACACAAAGAAGACTTACAAACATCTTACGGATTTGTTAGCAATCTTTAACGATATTTCCGTCATTATAAATTTTTCACAGATATATTAAAAATAAGAATTCTAAAATACCTTATAACTTCATCAAAAGCTCCTTTCAGATCCAGGAAAGCTGTTCCGGCTCCCTGGGGGATTGCTATGTCACTCGTAATTACCTTTCCATGTGTCATCCAGTATTCAAAAGAGTAATTAATGTAGAGTCCATATATTGAGAAGACCATTTATTTTAATGGCAATGTAAATATGTGGGAGGTTGTGAGGAAATTAATACAATCTTTTCCCTTTAAATTCAAATTGGTTAGGAAAAACCAAGCCGTATCCAGGAGGGCTAGAGGGTATGAACCCCCGTCTGAAACCTTTCTCCGACTCGTAAAAATGTAACAAAGTGAATATAAACAAGTCTCATGCGTTTCAGTTTTTTTTTTTAATTCCTCAAAAATATCTTTAATACCCTTTCCCCCTAAAAATTTCCTGGTTACCACCCTATGAAAAAGATTTAGAAATGTGAAAAATACCAGTTTTAAAATTTTAAGGGGTGTGTAACATTTCTAAATCTTCTATATTGGTAAAACGCCAACGACTGGGAGAAGGGGTTGTTGGAACACAAATATTCAATCGACAAAGTCGTAGTTTGCACCAAAGGCCCGAGAATCTTGATTCTGCCTTGGCCCAACACGTGCACGATAACCCTCACCACTTCATTTTGTTTGAAAACACTTCATTATTCGGAGGTTCTTGTCGAAATATTTGCTTGATTTTCGTCTTCATAATTTGCTACTGGCTGACAAAATTCTCATTTTCTTAAGTATTAGATTTATTCCATTAATTATATCTTTTCCTTTCCTGGTTTCTCACGAAAAATTGAGCTTTAAATATTATTAAATAGAAAAAACAAGTTTTTTTTAACTGAAAGTAAGGAGCAACATTAAAACTTAAAACGAACAGAAATTACTTCGTATATGAAAGGGGCTGCTTCCTCATAAACGCCCCCCTCTTTACGCTAAAGTTTTTTACTGTTTTAAAAAGAAGAGTTGAGAGAAAGAGTCTAACTTTAGCGTAAAGAGCGGGGCATTTATGAGGAAGCAGCCCCTTTCATATACGAAGTAATTTCTGTTCGTTTTAAGTTTTAATGTCGCTCCTTACTTTCAAATCTAGAGGGAGAGTATGGGGTGATTCCCTTGTCCCTCTTGTAATTGACGCCACTGGTCTCAGATTTCTGTTTTGCCTCTCTTCAGGTTTTTAAAAATTGCTATTGAGTCTTCTTGAAAAAATGGACTTTCTCTACGCCATTATGATTTAAAAGGTAGATGTTATTGATACACTTAAACATAGAAACTACCAAAGCCGTACCCAGGGGGTTGGCTACCAAGTTTCAACCCCACCCCAAATTTTTTCAACTCGTAAAAAGTAACAAAATACATATAGACAAATCGTTCCACGTTTAGTACTTTTTTCACCCCTCCTCCCCCCAACAAAACCTTGCATATGCCCTTGAACACACAAGAAATCTGAATAAATAAAAACAAACCTGAAAAGCCAATAAGAGAAAAAAAAATTTAACTAAGAAAGAACAGAAGACTTGCAGGGTTGCCATATTATAAAAACTAATTTTTGAATAACGAAATTGTTGAAGTTTTTATTTGGGCAACTGCCCTGTTGTAGCACCATAGTAATCACATATAGCTGGCACATTCTATATTACATCGATTAAACAAAAATTTAAAAAGCCTCTTCTTTGATAAATAAATATTGAAAGTTTCCATAGATTAACATAAAAAAAATTATACTGCATAAATAATTACTAGAAGAATTGCTAAGGATAACCTGCACTTAATCGTAATTTGGAGCGAGAAACCCCTTAAATTAACCCTGTTTAAAGGCTTAGATAAAACACTTCAAAACATTGTTATCTAAACTTGACAAGAGGGTTCGTTTAAATGCCTACATTCCAGTCTTAACTATACCATAAAAGGTAATAATTGTTTTTCAATGCTTGTGATCTAATTATGGAATATAGTAGCTTAAAAAACAGTGAAAAGTTGAATTTTTCTAAGGTAAGCAAGGATTTACACTTGTAATAGTAATATAGGATCAAATTTGACCAAAATATAAGCTGTAATGCACAAAAAGCTGCGTTATATAGAAGATTGGGAAGGGGTATAGCTAGGGACCTAAAAATAACTTCCCGGGATATACTTTAGCCTGTAGACACATCCCTGAAAGTTTCAATTCACTAGCCCAACAACTTTCCAAGATAGCAAGAAGTCAATGGACTAGAATTTTACCTGAATGAGCATTTAAAGGAAGGTTTTGGTCATTCAACCCTTCTTCCAGCCCCTAAAACTGAACTTTTATCAATTTGTTGACTCCAAGAGATTATTAATCAAGTTTTGGTTTTAGCAGGATTTTTTATCCTGCTTATCAGTCAAGTTTAGAGTACTCTTCTCAGATCTGCAATATAGATTAAATTTCAGTATGCTCATATTGTGCTTGAAATTGCTATTATTCTTGAACTTTAAGTTTGTTAAGTTTAAGTATACATGCTACAAAAATGGTTTTTCTAATTACTTAATTTTTTTTATTTTTTTTTTGTTCATATCTCATGATATATAGGTTTGCAACAATTATGAGGGGCATCTAAATTTGTATATTTTGACATACAAGTTGATAGACCATTAAGTTCATGTTGGATACTCCTTTAAACTACCATGAGTACCCAGAGAAAATGCCAGTAAGACAGTAAACTTACTGTAAAATTGTTTAAAACCTCTAATTTCAGAAAACTTTTTCTCATCATAAATTTTAGTGTCAAAACAGTTTTCAAACTTTTATATTTTTTAATAAAGTTTACTACTAAAATCTTGCATTTGGCTAGTCTACTTTTTGCAAGCAGTGACACTTATCTGTGAATTTTTCATGTTGGCTTAATATTTTTGATTATGTGTGTCCCATCTGTATAGCACACATCCTTATCCCATACTATATGCCCTAATCACAGATGGATGTACTTGGTATGTGTAATAAGGATGGCAAAATGGCATGTGTGATAAGGATTTGAAAGGAGAGCAAAAGAAATTTTGAATTTCTTTCTCCCAAAGTTATTATAAATCTAAAGTCAAAATGATTTGACATTCTTTTTTCAAGATTGCAATTCTAAATATATTACATTGCATAAAAAAAATGTAATAAAAATGTATTCTGGAAAAAGACCAACAAACCAAATAAAAAAGATCATAGGCAGTTCCATTGGGAAATTCATAGACTTAAGAAATAGTCACCTGGTGTGCTATTTGTTAATTGAATAAAGAAGGTTGGGCCAAGGACAACTCTTATCCAGAGTAGGCTAAACTGACTCTAAGAAACTAAAGTTTGAACACAATGCATACTTTAATTCTTGTATGATCCATTTAAAATTCCTTTTCACATTTTTTACCCTCCTCCTTAATTTCTTTCAGGGGGGAACTTTTTTCTGTGACAACGACACTAAGCCAATGATTTCAGAAGATAAACCCAAATGTCATTGAAATAAAACTCTTTAAAGTGTAGTGCCTTTCTAAGAATCAAAATAGACCACTCCCCAATGTGCTAACATTTGTAGCTGTTCTCTGTCTCAGGGCACACTTTTGGCCAAAATAGGCTAAAAATCTCATAGCATCTTTAAGGGGTAAAATATATTTTCTGCTTAAGGTATGAAAGCACTAAACAAAATTTACCAAGTTCCAAGGTCACATCCCCACAGGTCGTTTCTTTTGTTCCTAAAATTACTTCTTGCAAAATTATAATAAATTTGAAAAAATGACAGAAATTTAATTTCAAAGAATGATTCTTTTTCACATGAAGGTAGAGATGAAGTTAAAACAAAAACGACATTGAATATTCTAAATACGTCTTCCTCCTTACACTTTCTAGTGTTTACACTAAAGTTTAGTTTATGCATTGCAAAAACAACTAGTGCTGCAACTGCCTTTAGTACTGCTACTACCACCAACATCTCACTACAATACCTAGGTACCAGAGGGCAATGTAATGGTGTGTGCTCCTTCTCTGCCCCAATCTATATGAAGCTTCAATCTTCACTTCTCCCATGGAGTCCCAATTCTCAATAAATCCTTTCTCAAGGCTTCTTACCACCACATTTGAGGACAACCTCATTTCATTTGGTCCCAGATGAATGGCAAAAAGCACAATCTTTTGTCCATTATTGGTAAGACATGACCAAGCCTACTCAACCTTTCTTTCATCAAAGCATAGAAAGTAGAATTAAAAGTATTCCTGTACAGCTTATTCTTTGACAGACCATCAGTAGAACATTTACAAAACATTCTTCTTAAACAATTACTTTGGACAACATTTAGAATATAATATATATATTTAAAAATATTTATCAATATATATATATATTTAAAATATAAATATAACATCTTAGTATTTGCTAACTCTTTTTCACCTTTTGTCTTCAAAAATAAATATTTTCTGAAACTTTTGCTGTTTCCAGTCTTGCTGAAAAGATCATTTTTTTAGAGCAAATTAAATGAATAAAAACATGTTTTTTTTACTGAAAGTAAGGAGCATTAAAACTGAGCATGGACAGAAATTATTCTGTATATGAAAGGGGCTAAGATGGCCCAAGTGTAAGAACTGTAAGTGGAGTACTTTAGGATACTTGGTCTGAAGACTTCCAGGCATGATATCAAGTATCCAGAACTGCTAAAGTGCATATTGCTGATATTCTTGTTACCTTTTAGCAATGTTCTAGCTGAGCATTAGTTCAACTTCCTGAAATTGGGTTTCCTAATTTGGTCTACTTTGATACAATGAAATTCAGTTAAAGCTATGTTGTTTTATTGTCCTTTCGCCATCTCACTGTCTTAGGTCTTTCATGAATGCATAAAATTACTTGAAAGTTGACATCAATATCTATCACCCTTTTTATTGGTCAACTAGATATGCCAATTATGTAAATCCCTGTGCCTCATTTGCCAGTTTTGGATATACTGTTATTTTAAATACCTCCAAATTTGAATATATACCTCTGACTTTGGTTTCAAAAATCCTAACCTTGAGCAAATCAAGTCTCCTCCATACTTTGACCCTTCTCTCCCTCTTAAGGAGTGTGTATGCCAAGGCTTTTGGTAAATTAGTGAACATATTCTTTTTTTGTGAACTACAGAAAAATGCTTTCAAAGGATTTTGAAGCAGAAAGAGATTTAGAGATTTTAAAGGATTTAGAGCAACTAGAGTTCAGAGTTGATTGTTTTGCAAAGATGGGAAAATCCTTGATCATATTGCCTTGTGAGGATCCATTGCCAGGAATACGATAAGCCTCTCTGAATGAATAAGCTAACCAAATTAAAATATATCTCTGATTGCTAAAGTAACATACTACAATGTTTTTGCACTATTGATCCCTCAATCATCACATTTTATGCTTTCCATCAAGATAGTCTTGAAATGATAGCCACTGAATGATCTTAATAATTTTGTTTCTGTTTATAAATGTATGCATCAAGGTGCTATCGCTTTGCTTACTCTTTTTAACAATGGTGTCTTAGATCCTCAATTAAAATGCATATCCTTGTGTATCAAGGCAGCAATAAACATGACACTTGTTTGCTATGCAGATGATGTCCTTACTCTTAGCACGTCATTGCAGCACATGGAAGAAAACTTCAGCATACTCAAGAGTGAATATTCTAAATTTGGGGCTGGAATTTAACTCTGAGAAATCTGAGATTCTTCTGTTTAATTGGAGTAATTTGGGCCCTGCACCGTCAGTCCAACTGGGAAGTTCTTTAGGAAAGCCAGTTGAAAAGCTTGTTTATCTTGGTCTACCAATTGGCCCATCCCTAAAGCAAACCCATTTGCTGTTCTTTTCCCACTTTGAAAAAAAATGTGCTTTGTCTAATGCTTCAGTTGTCCAAAATAAAAAATGTTTCAACCAAATAATCCTTGCTAAACTATATAATTCAATAGCACTACTATATTTTCTATACACAATATCATTTTGAAAGATTTTCACAAATTGATAAACATAAACTCCATTCATTATAATTCAAATTTGCAAAATATTTACCTCGTTTACCCCCGTGGATCCGAAATTTAGCATTAATCTGTAATTATAAAATAGCCGACCCAGCAATAGCTCTATCAAAACGTATTTCGAAACACAATCGCATCATCAGTTTTCATCCATGGCATCCTCTTCTTATACAATGATCTCTAAAGTTGTATATATGTAAAAGTTGTTTAGTGTTTATAGATGTTCTTTATAAATTATTCTGATAGTTGTGATGTCTCTTTTTTCATGTTCTTTTTTTGTCGTTTTGTCTGTGTACTCTGTCTCTGTGTACATCTGTACACATTGTATGATGGGTTAGAAATAAATAAATAATTACAGGCGGATGTCATCAGAGTTGTTGTTACTGGAGCAGCAGGTCAAATTGCATACTCTCTTCTGTATCAAATTGCGAAAGGTGATGTCTTTGGTCATAATCAAAAATTGGCTCTTCATCTTTTGGATATCCCTCCAATGATGGGAGTTTTACAAGGTGTTGTGATGGAACTGCAAGATTGCGCACTTCCTTTGCTACAAGGTAAATAGTCTGTTTTGCTAGTATTTTGCTGTAGAGCAATACTGCTCCTTTTTTTTCGGGAGTATGATAAAGGGCAGAAAAAACACCAATTAGTTCGTAAAAGTTTCTCTAATTTATTTTTTCAGAAAAAAAAAAAAAATTGTCCTTGCTTTGTCAGTGGACTTTTTAGGTGTTGTGTAATGTCACATGTGCTTAAAATGTTATCTTATTCCATTTGAAACATTAGCAAGTGCTGGGAGTAAGGCCTAGTGCCTTTTCTGGGTCTTTACCTTATCAAACCTTTATTGGGAAGAGGATAGACGAGGGACTAAATGTTTCCCACTGGGACTCAAACAATATGGAATTGTTTGATCCCAAGCAAAGTATTTAGTAAAGGTTGAGTCATGTCATTTGGGGATGATGACTCAATCTGACCTCTGTTGGGCAGAGAAGGAGTGGATGTCTAACACCTGGTCTTCAGGACAACTCCAAGGAAGGATTGTTAGATCTAAACCAAACTTGATAGGAAGTAATAGCTACTGCTCCACTTGTATCTTTTGGGGTGTATAACCAGGTTTGTTATGTATAAGCTGAGGGAATCCATGGGGTTTACAACTTTGAACCCTAAACTCTTGTCATTATGACTTCTATCAGAAGTCAGAAGTCTTTTTTTTCGGGAGTATGATAAAGGGCAGAAAAAACACCAATTAGTTCGTAAAAGTTTCTCTAATTTATTTTTTCAGAAAAAAAAAAAAAATTGTCCTTGCTTTGTCAGTGGACTTTTTAGGTGTTGTGTAATGTCACATGTGCTTAAAATGTTATCTTATTCCATTTGAAACATTAGCAAGTGCTGGGAGTAAGGCCTAGTGCCTTTTCTGGGTCTTTACCTTATCAAACCTTTATTGGGAAGAGGATAGACGAGGGACTAAATGTTTCCCACTGGGACTCAAACAATATGGAATTGTTTGATCCCAAGCAAAGTATTTAGTAAAGGTTGAGTCATGTCATTTGGGGATGATGACTCAATCTGACCTCTGTTGGGCAGAGAAGGAGTGGATGTCTAACACCTGGTCTTCAGGACAACTCCAAGGAAGGATTGTTAGATCTAAACCAAACTTGATAGGAAGTAATAGCTACTGCTCCACTTGTATCTTTTGGGGTGTATAACCAGGTTTGTTATGTATAAGCTGAGGGAATCCATGGGGTTTACAACTTTGAACCCTAAACTCTTGTCATTATGACTTCTATCAGAAAGGGTTATCAGATCTTAACAAACATAGGTAAAATAACTGAAGATTCTTGTCTTTGAGAAAAGCTTTCAGGATATGTCATCAGATCTCAGCCAAACTTTATGGGAAGCAAGGTTTAGTATTCTAGTTTTGTCTTTTGAAAGTTGACTGAATGTCTGGTCCAACCTTTGTTGGAAGGGGAGAGTTCCTAAATTTTCCTTGTCAGCAAATCTCCAATAAGGTGACTTAAGATCCCAACCAAGCTTTAATAAGAAGTAAAAGCTTCTATCCTAGTTTCTCCTGGTCAAAGTTTTGCCTTTGCCAAGTTTTGCTTCGATGTCTGGTGAAAATTTGACCTCTATAGAGGAGGGTAGACACGGTATTTTTTTCCATGACTTAGTGAGTTAGAATGTAAAAACAACTGATGTGACCATTTCCAGATATATTTATCTGCTTCCTTTGCAAATTTTATTTTGGATACTTAAAGGGACACCTTGTTCTTCACTGTTTACTAGTAAACAATGGTTAATTTTAAAAACTAAATGTAAATGGTAATTTTTACTGTTAATTTTTAATTGACATATATTTGTATTGGTTAATAAAAGGAATATTTGTAAAACCTTTTATTCTATTTGTCTTCTTAAGAATCAAGATTTTGATTTGTTATTTATGTATTGGACAAAATTCTGCCGCACATTTTGATAATAGGTGTACTATAGAACTTAGGATGAATGGGTACATGGAATGTTATTCAAATAAATGGATTGAAAATCTGTATAATCTTTAGGCTTCACCATCATGCTACACGCCTGAGTATAGACGAATATTAATCGACGATCCCCCTCGGCATCCACCAAAAGTTTCAGCTCAATTCCCGTACGCGGTCCTGTGATATTGCAAATAAAAGAATTTGGGAGCCTTGAGTATGCGTAGTGTCTTTTGATTTAGTTGAACATCCCCCTCTGTATGCCTTGGAAATCTGTCTTAATACCAATAGCAGTTCCTGATATATTGCAGATACTTCCTTTTGACCATCTGGATGCACGTAGGGACTTCTTATTCCCTCAGCATGCTCTGAAAGCTTGTTACCCTTGAACATTTTATGATGGTAATTTAAAAAAAATATCTTTTCGGTTTTTTATGGCCCTTGATATTAACCAAGTGACATATAGCGATTGCAAATTCTGTTGGTTGGTCTGTCTATCCTGGTTTTGTTAGTTTAGGCACTTCAAGATAAGCTAGGACGATGAAATTTGGAAGGCGTATCAGGGACCAGACCAAATTAAAATAAAAATAGTCGTTTCCCCGATATGACCATCTGGGGGGGGGGAGTTGGGGGCCGGTTAATTCAGAAGAATAGAAAAAATGAAGTATTTTTTAACTTACGAACGGGTGATCGGATCTTAATGAAATTTGATGTTTGGAAGGATATCGTGTCTCAGAGCTCTTATTGTAAATCTTGATCGGATCCGGTGACATTGGGAGGAGTTGTGGGGGGGGGCTAAAATCTTGGAAAATATTTTAGAGTGGAGGGATTGGGATGAAACTTGGTGGGGAAAATAAGCACAAGTCCTAGATACATGATTGACATAACCAGAATGGAATCGCTCACTTTGGGGGAGTTGGGGGGGGGGGTAATTCTGAAAAGTTAGAAAAAATGAGGTATTTTACTACTTCCGAATGAGTGATCGGATCTTAATTAAATTTCATATTTAGAAGAACCTCGTAACTCAGATATCTTATTTTAAATCCGAACTGGATCCAGTGTCATTAAGGGAGGGGGAACGGGAAATTTTTGAAAATGCTTAAAGCAGAGAGATCAGGATAAAACTGGGTGAGAAGAATAAGCACTAGTCCAAGATACATGAATGACACAACCGGACCGGATCCGCTCTGTTTGGTGGAGTCGGGGGGGGGGGGGGTAATTCGGAAAAATTAGAACAAATGAGGTATTTGTAACTTATGAACGGCTGATCATATCTTAATGAAATTTGATATTTAGAAGGAGCTTGTGCTTTAGAACTCTTATTTTAAATCCAGACCAGATCCGGTGACATTGGGGGGAGTTTGAGGGGGAAAGCGAAATTCTTGGAAGACGTGAAAATCGAGGTATCTTACGAATGGGTGATCGGATGTTAATGAAACTTGATATATAGAAGAATCTTACGTCTCAGATCCTCTATTTTCAATTCGAATCGGATCCGGGGACATTGGGGACGTTGACATTGGAGGGAGCTGGAGGGGGAAACCGGAAATCTTGGAAAACGCTTAGAGTGGAGAGGTCGCGATGAAACTTGATGGGAAGAATAAGCACAAGTTATAGATACGTGATTGACATAATTGTGATGGATCCGTTCTCTTGGGGGAGCTGGGGGTTGTTAATTTGGAAAAATTAGAAAAATTGATGTATTTTCAACTTAAGAACGGCTGAGCGGATCTTAATGAAATTTGATATTTAGAAGGGAACTCATGTCTCAGAACTCTTATTTCAAATCCCGACCAGATCTGTTGACATTGGGGGGAGTTGTAAGAGGAAACCGGAAATCTTGGAAAGCACTTAGAGTGGAAAGATCGGGATGAAACATGGTGGGTATAATAAGCAAATGTCGTAGATACGTGATTGACGTAACCGGACTGGATCTACTCTCTTTGGAGGGGTTAGGGGGTGGGGTTCAGTGCTTTGGCGAGTTTGGTGCTTCTGGACGTGGTAGAACGATGAAAATTGGTAGGCCTGTCAGGGAGCTGCACAAATTGACTTGATAAAGTTTCTTTTAAATCAATCTATTGATTCTTAGAATTTTGCTAGAGCTCATACCGTGTGAGCTCTTAGCTCTTCCGACCTCGTCACAAGTGCCATACGAGCTCTTATCTCTTGTTTCTATAATAATCTATTGTTTGGCATGCTATTTGTATGTTCAGGAACTTTTCAACAATTTTTTAACAACATACATCCTTTAGAAAATTTTGACAGAAATACTATTGTTTTATTTATTTTTTATGCCTCCTCAAGTTGACCTGAAAAATAAAAACTGATACCACTCCCCTTAAAAATCTATCTATGCTCTTTGACAAAATGGTTGCACTTCCACTCGTTTGAATTAGTTAGATTGTAAGAGCAGAAGAAGTAATAGTAGTTACCCTGAAAGTTTCAGATGTCTTATTGGCAACAAGCATACACAGAGTGCCTTTTGATTTATTTTTAAAACGAAGTTTAGTTTTAAGGCATAATTGGGAAATTGCATAACTGGGGGGGGGGTCAACATGCCTAATATCCCTAGAGACATAGTTCCTTCACCGTTCGATTATACGGAAACCAAATGGTTTTCTCAAAATTTTGATTGGTTGTGTTGGGAAAATTATTGGACTTAGGCGAAGGGCTGCTTGTCCTCCAATCACTTTTGACTCTTAAAAAGGGCAGTAGAACTTTTAATTTCCAATCGAATTGGTTCCTTTAATAGCTTCAATGATGTCGCTAGTTATGATGGAGAGGCGTTGCCGATGCTATTGTTTATATGCCCTTTTGAAAACCTTATGCATAAAGTTTTTTTGTTTGACTGAGCCTCCACATGATATCCCCTGAAAGTGTCGCCTTAATACCTTAGTGTCATTAGTTACAGTAGCTATGGTGGTAGTATTAATTCTATACACATAGTGCCTTCTGGCTAGTTAAACATCTGCCACAACTTACCCTGAAAGGTCTAAATTAATAATATGAGTTGTTCTTGAGATATTTTTTTTGTCGCCCTTATGACAATCTACATGCTCGTAGTTCGTTTTGATGCCCCTAGCTTGCGTTGTAGTAATAGTTATAGTAACAGTAGTAGTATTAGCAGCAGTATGCGCATAGCATCTATGGCTTTCTTCAGCATCCCCTTCAACACACGCTGAAAGTTTTAACTTAATGCCATTAATTCGTTCCTGAAGTATTTATGATGCATATGTGTATCATATGTAGGCATAGTGTGCTTTGAATTAGTCTCGTACATTTTCAATATTACTGATACGTCCTCTTGACAACCTGTGTGGGCATAGTGTGTTTGATTTAGTTCAATACAGTTTAAATACTCCCCAGATTTTTTGCCTTAATACCCTTAGCTTTAGTAGCCGTAAAATTGATAGTAGTAGCCTTAGCTTTAGCAGCAGTAGCATTAGGATTCAAGTATTCCCCAGTGTAAAATTTCCTCTGCAAAGTTCACCACCCAGAAACTTCATTTTCCATGGAAAATTCTCTCCGTGGAAAGTCCCCCCAGCAAAAAATTTCCCACTCCTTCAATACGAAAAATGTATGCATACTTCCCAATAACGAATACTAAACATAAATAATGGGCAAATTTTATATTTTAAGGACCTTTCCACAGGGGCTGTGGGGGGTTTTGTTCTCTCCAAAGACATAGTTATTGGACCTTTCAGTTATTCTGAATAAAATAGCTGTCTCAAAATTTTAATCGGACCACTTTGAGGGGGAAAGGGGGATTGGAGGAGGTCTAGCTGCCCTCCAGATTTTTGGTCATTTAAAAGGGGCACTAGAACTTAAATTCCGTTCTATTGAGCCCTTTCCCAGTGTTCTAGAACTATTGGTTGAATACGATCGCCCCTGGGGAAAAAAACAAAACCCTATATTTTCGCAGATTGGACCTTGAAACTTCTACAACAGGGTTCTCGGATACGTCAAATCTGATGATACGATTTTCATTAAGATTCCTTGACTTTTTTGAGGGTGTTTCTCCTCCTTTTTTGAAAATCAGGCAAACTTTCTCAGGAGCTTTTGATGGGTTGCACTAACCTTAATAAATTTAATATATTTGGAATCAGCATAACAACCTAATTTTTTATGGCACTTGGTATTAACCAAGTGACATATAGCAATCGCAAATTCTGTCGATCTGTCTGTCCCGGTTTTGCTACTTTAGGCACTTCCAGGTAAGCTTGGACGATGAAATTTGGCAGGCGTATTAGGGATCGGACCAGATTAAATTAGAAATAGTCGTTTTTGCGATTTGAGCATCTGGGGGGGGGGGGGGGGTCGGTTAATTCGGAAAAAATAAAAAAATGAAGTATTTTTAACTTACGAATGGGTGATGGGATCGTAATGAAATTTTATGTTTGGAAGGATATCGTGTCTCAGAGCTCTTATTTTAAATCCCGACCAGATCCGCTGAAATTGGGGGGAGTTGGGGGGGCCTAAAATCTTGGAAAAAGCTTAGAATGGAGGGATCGGGATGAAACTTGGTGGGAAAAATAAACAGAAGTCCTAGATACGTGATTGACATAACCGGAATGGATCTGCTCTGTTTGGGGGAGTTGGGGGGGGGTTAAATCTGAAAATTAGAAAAACTGAGGTATTTTTAACTTACGATGGAGTGATCGGATCTTAATGAAATTTGAAGTTTGGAAGAATATCGTGTCTCAGAGCTCTTATTCTAAATTCTGACTGGATCCGGTGACATTGAGGAGAATTGAGGGGGGAACCTAAAATCTCGGAAAACGCTTAGAGTTGAGGGATCGGGATGAAACTTGGTGGTAAAAATAATCATAAGTCCTAGATACGTGATTGAAATAACCGGAGCGGATCCGCTCTCTTTGGGGGAGTTAGGGGAGGAGAGTTAATTCTGAAAATGTAAAAAAAGAGGTATTTTTATTTTACGAAGGAGTGATCGGATCTTAATGACATTTGATGTTTAGAAGGGTATCGTGTTTCAGAGCTCTTATTTTAAATCCCGACCGGATCCGGTGAAGGGGAAGCTGGGGGGGGGGTCGAACCTAAAATCTTGGAAAACGCTTAGAATAAAGGGATCGGGATGAAACTTGGTGGGAAAAATAAGCACAAGTCCAGATACGGGATTGACATAACCAGAACAGAGATGCTCTCTTTAGGGGAGTTGGGGGGAGGGTTAATTTTAAAAAAAATTGAAAAAATGAGGCATTTTTGACTTACGAAAGAGTGATCGTATCTTAATGAAATTTCATATTTAGAAGGACCTCGAAACTCAGATCTCTTATTTTAAATTCCGACCGGATCTAATGTCACTAGGGGGGGGGGGGTCTGGGAAAACGCTTAAAGCGGAGAGATCAGGATGAAACTTGGTGGAAAGAATAAGCACAAGCCCAAGATATATAAGACTGACATAACCGGGCCGGATCCGCTCTCTTTGGTGCAGTTGGGGGGGGGGGGGCAATTCGGAAAAATTAGAAAAAATGAGGTATTTCTAACTTATGAACGGGTGATCAGATCTTAATGAAATTTGATATCTAGAAGGATCTTGTGCTTTAGAACTCTCATTTTAAATCTCGACCAGATCCAGTGACATTGAAGGGAGTTGGAGGGGAAACCGAAATTCTTGGAAAACGTGAAAATCGAGGTATCTTACGAATGAGTGATCGGATGTTAATGAAACTTGATATATAGAAGAATCTTATGTCTCAGATGCTCCATTTTCAATTCATTTTGAGGGAGCAGGAGGTTGTTAATTTGGAAAATTCAGAAAAATTGAGATATTTCTAACTTAAGAACGGGTGACCGGATTTTAATGAAATTTGATATTTAGAAGGAACTCATGTCTCAGAGCTCTTAGTTCAAATGCCGGCCAGATCTTTTGACATTTGGGAGAGTTGGAGGGGGAAACCGGAAATCTCGGAAAACGCTTATAAATGTCGTAGATACGTTATTGACGTAATCGGACTGGATCCGCTCTCTTTGGTGGAGTTACGTGGTGGGGTTCAGTGCTTTGGCGAGTTTGGTGCTTCTGGACGTGCTAGGACGATGAAAATTGGTAGGCGTGTCAGGGGGCTGCACAAATTGACTAGATAAAGTCGTTTTCCCGATTCGACCATCTGGGAGGTTGAAGGGAGAGGAAAAATTAGAAAATTTGAGGTATTTTTAACTTACGAGTGGGTGATCGGATCTTAATGAATTTTGATATTTAGAAGGACTTCATGACTCAGAGCTCTTATTTTAAATCTCTACCGGCATTAATGCTCTGATTTTCCTTTCAAAGCAATCTATTGATTTTTAGAATTTTGCTAGAGCTCATACCACACGAGCTCTTGGCTTTTGGCTCTTTCGACCTCGTCACAAGTGCCATATGAGCTCTTAGCTCTTGTTTTACATATCTATTGATATCAACGTTCTGTTTTGTAGAGTTTCGATTCCTATTGTTCCGTGTCGCTCCTTACTCACAGTTAGTCACCACGAACTGTTTGATGAAGAGGCATGTCGGATTTTTTTTTTCCACCTTCCTGATTTTGTGTCATATTCGTATTTTAATTACCTTTTTTTTGGGGGGGGGGGGGGGTTGTAATTAGATCTGCTTCTCAAGTAAGGGAAAGGGTTTATTACCACGTGGCTTCACTCTTTCCCTGCTCGTAAGGTCCAAAAGATTCTAGACAAACAGGGCTCTTAGACACGGCAATGCGTCTTCTATTTAGGCACCGATTTAGACAATTGTTTATAAATCATTTCTTGCACACTCAAGGAAGCGGACATCTCTGGCTGGGAACCGTTAGCTTACTGTAGAGATATTGTCGCACAGAAAGCTCAATAATTTTTCAAGTTGTTTATTTTTGACAAGTCATCAAAATGCCCTTAAATCTGAAATTCAAACACTGTTTGATGAGCCTAAATATTGGCAATATTGTTGCTCCTGAGAAGTCGCTTTAAATGTAAGAGGTGATTTACAATTGCTTGAGGGAAAGCTAACAGTTTGTTGATTGTGAAATATCTTTCCTGTTGAAATCTTGCGAAATCGTATGGATGAAAAATGTTGTCTTGGCTTTGTTTCTGGGAAAGCTATTTTGAGCCATGGTTAATCTATAACTATTTGTAAGACTAAAATTGCCTTCATGTATTTTTTGATTGCCTTGCAGCTCCTGATCAAGGGCCCAAAATTAAATAAACCAAGTCCATTTTGCTTTGCAAAAGCCTCTAAACAATGAGTTAAATTGTATAACCAAGAAATTTTGATGCATGATTCTATTAAATCCATTGCTGTGTTATGGTCTTTGAAAAAATAAAACAGACTCTAATGTTGGCTGTTGCGCTTGTTAGAATATAACGGGTTCCAACTGTTAACGGCTGTTAACGCTCATGGGGGGGGGGCTAATATTTACATCGGCGTTCTTTTTTAGGATGTGGATGGTTTTTGGTTGATTTATTACCTTTCCGAATCATCAAGTCCATAGAGAAAAAATACAGTACCGTACGGGTAATGATCAATATCCTGTAGCCTAGGTTTTATCACGTAAGAGTGTACCTTTTCACAAGGAATGGGAAACTCTATGGCTATGACAGTATGGTCTAGAATGGAACGCAACTCTCCTAGATTTAGGGGCTAAGCTGACAGCGTTTTTTTTCAGCGTCTTAGGAGTGTATGCATGCTAATGACAAGTGGGCTTTTTCACGGAAAAGGTAGTGTATTTTTTGTAAATTATTTAAAATCCTGTAAAATGGATATCCAACAAAGACAATCTGCTTTGCTAAGCCGTTAAGTAGTATGTTAAGTGAGCTAGTAAGTAACTCAACATTTTTCTTTTCTTTTTTAATATTCTAGCTTACTAAAAAAAAAATTCTCAAACTTTAAAGTGAGTAAAAAAACAAACGCTCAAAATGAGTGTTAACAACATGAAACAAGTCCTAGTTCAAACGCTGGCATAAAATAAGCCTTTAATCAATAATGACTGTCATTTTTAAGCTGAAGAACGCTTTGTAAGTCATGCCCTTTACATTATTAGTTCGAATAATCTAGTTCTGGAAGAATTTTACGTCCGTATTTACTATGTTTTCCCATAGCTTTTACCATGTTTGTTATGACAAAGCCCGTCAAAATACTTCATATAAACGGAGATTCACAACCCTGTTTAAATTTTGATTACGCCCCAAGCTAACTACTAACCTCACTTCTTGCCTTACCCGCACAAACTTATTCTAATGCATTTAGTGTTGGGTGATAATTTTATTAAACGATATATCGATGTTTCTAATTTCGATAATCAATATATCGATTTTCATATTCCTGATCAGTTTGTTGGTCAGATTAACTATAGGTTTTGCCAAAATTCGATGGCAAAAAATGTAATTAGAGAGCATGTTGCGAAATTTTCTCAAAATTTTGAATAAAATACAAAAAAACTTACATTACATGAATGGATATCACAGAAATCCTGATTTGAAATTATTCTGGATCAAGATAAAGCTACTGGCTATTTTTGGCTGGTCGAATCAGCAACATGACAATATTTTCCCCTGAAATTCGGTTCAGCTTTTCAGTGATCAAGAAAGTAAAGAGCGATATTAAAACCTAAAAGAACAGAATTTTCTTTCATATATGCTGGGGTTAACCCCTACCCAATGCCTCCCTCTTCATGCCAAAGTTTCTTTTGGTAATTTAAAAATTCCCTTACTCTAATTTAATGTTCTTGTGTTTCAGGAAATGTTCTTAAATAATTGGGACAAAAAGTTAAAATTAGCGTAAAAAGCGATATATTGAGGCAGAGGATCCTCTCGTTTACGGGACAATTCCTGTTTTAAGTTTTAGTGTTGCTTCTTACTTTTAGTTGAAAAAAAGCTTTTCTTTGTATTTTAATTTTTGATCATTTTCAAATAATGACAGAAAATTCGCTTTTTCTCTCCATGAAAAATCCTACTCCTAAGAAAACTTCTTGCGGACCATTCCGCATGGAAAATGCTTTTGAGTCTACTTTCGTTTGAAGAAAAGGGACTTGTTTTTTTTCTTTTTCTAATCGTTTTTCAAAGCAAGCCAAAAATTTCCCTTTGTGAAAAAAATTCCTGGAAGTTTTTTGCTTCCAGTTTCTCAATGGAAAGTTTCTGTCGCGTAAAATTCTTCTATGAAGAAACTCTCCTGCGGAAAATCCTCCCGCGATGGAAAAATCCCCCTGTCAACATCAACTCCTTTGAAAATTTTCCCCGGGCGACCTCTTCAGTGTGTCTGAACTTGTAAAATTGAATTGTGAAAGAGAAAGTAAGTCAAATAAAAGAACTTCTGTTAGAATTTTGGCAAATTTCCCCGTCAATAGTTTCTCTTTGAAAGTCCACACCCAGAAAGTTACCTCTGTAGGGAAAAATATACCCTCGAAAAATCCTCCCGTATAAAATTTCCCACACAGAAAATTCACCCTCACCAAACAAAATCTGTTTACTGTCCAATAACGAATACTATATGCAAAAACTAGACAAAGCTCATAACTTACAATCCTTTCCCCAGGGACTTGCAGGGCCGTGTCATCTCGAGAGGCATGATTACCTGACCTTTCAACTATGTTGATCAAAATGGCTATCTAAAAATTTTGATCGTATGAATGGAGAAAGGGGGCATAGAAAGGAGGGATCTAGTTGCCTTCTAATCGCTTTGATGACAAAAGAGGGAACTAGAAATGCAATTTTCGTTCGAGCAAGCCCTCTCCCGATATTATATGACCATTGGCTTGATACGATTACCCCGACTAAAAAAAACAACAACCAAATAAACAGAACAAATAAACACGCATCCATAATTTGTTTCCTCTACCGAAAATTGTGAAAGTTTGCATTTTTGCAGATGGTAGCTAAAAACCCTTACAGCAAGGTTCTCTTATGCACGGACATTAATTTTATGGCAACTTCATATAGGTATTTCTGATTCCCATCAAACAGTTCGTGGTAACGAACTGTAGTAAGGAGCGACCCGGCTCAATAGTAACCAAAACTCTAAAAAATGGAATTTTGATACCAATACCTACATCAAAAGAATCGCATTTTAATGCTGATTTTAAATATATAAGTTTAATCAAGTTTAGTCTTACCCATCAAAAGTTACGAGCCTGAGAAAATTTGTGTTATTTTAGAAAATAGGGGGAAACGCCCCCTAGAAGTCTTAGAATCTTAACGAAAATCACACCATCAGATTCAGCGTATCAGAGAACCCTACTGTAGAAGTTTCAAGCTCCTATCTACAAAAATGTGGAATTTTGTATTTTTTGCCAGAAGGCAGATCACGGATGCGTGTTTATTTGTTTTTTTGTTTTTTTGTTGTTTTTTTTTCTTTTTCCCAGGGGTGATCGTATCGACCCAGTTGTCCTAGAATGTTGCAAGAGGGCTCATTCTAACGGAAATGAAAAGTTCTAGTGCCCTTTTTAAGTGACCAAAAAAATTGGATGGCACCTAGGCCCCCTCTCACGCTAATTATTTTACCAAAGTCAACGGATCACAATTATGAGATAGCCATTTTATTCAGCGTAGTCGAAAAACCTTATAACTATGTCTTTGGGGACGACTTACTCCCCCACAGTCCCCATGGGAGGGGCAACAAGTTACAAACTTTGACCAATGCTTACATATAGTAGTGGTTATTGGGAAGTGTACAGGCGTTTTCAGGAGGATTTTTTTGGTTGGGGGAGGGGTTGAGAAGAGGGGGATATGCTGGGGGAACTTTCCATCGATAATTTGTCATGGGGGAAGAAAATCTCCATGAAGGGAGCGCAGGATTTAATAGCATTATTTAAAAACACAATGAAAAAATAAATATGAAAAAGTTCTTTCAGCTGGAAGTAAGGAACAGCATTAAAACTTAAAACAAACAAAAACTATTACCCATTTGAGGGGCTCACCTCCTCCTAATACCTCGCTCTTTACGTTAAAGTATTTTTAGTAATTTCAACTATTTATTCTACGGCTTTTGTGATTCTGGGGTCATTCTTAATGAATTGGGACAAAATTTAAGCTTTAGTGTAAAGAGCGAGGATCTGACAAGGGGGCGAACCCCCTCATATATGTAATAAAAATATGAGAATACAAAAGTTCTTTACGTAAGCTAATTTATAAGTTACGTAAATCTTTTACTAATAAAAATATTCGTAAAAAATTAAAAGTTCTAGTTGCCTTTTTAATTGACCAAAAAATCGGAGGGCAACTAGGCTTCCTCCCCGCTCTTTTTTTCTCAAAATCATTCGATCAAAATTATGAGAAAGCCATTTAGCCAAAAAAAAATTCAAATTTCGTTTTAATTATTCCTCTGCGGAGAGCCAAAATCAAAACATGCATTGATTCAAAAACGTTCAGAAATTAAATAAAAAAAAAACAAGTTTTTTTAACTGAAAGTAAGGAGCGACATTAAAACTTAAAACGAACAGAAATTACTTCGTATATGAAAGAGGCTGCTTCCTCATCAACGCCCCGCTCTTTGCGCTAAAGTTTTTTACTGTTTTAAAAAGAAGAATTGAGAGACAGAGTCAAACTTTAGCGTAAAGAGCGGGGCGTTGATGAGGAAGCAGCCTCTTTCATATACGAAGTAATTTCTGTTCGTTTTAAGTTTTAATGTCGCTCCTTACTTTCAGTTAAAAAAACTTGTTTTTTTTATTTAATATTACAAAACTTCCACAACTGGAAAGCCGTTACAGATGCAGCAGCTGACGATGCTTGCCTTGCATTGACTACTGAATCTCCGTCATGTGATGCCAACAAACTGGCTTGATTCTGTATTAAATTAAATTTAAAAAAACTAGTTTTTTTTTAACTGAAAGTAAGGAGCGACATTAAAACTTAAAACGAACAGAAATTACTTCGAACAGAAAATTGCGGAGGGGGTTTTCCCCTCCGCAATAGCTCTCTCTTTACGCTGAAGTTTTTAATTGTTTTAAAAAGTAGAATTGAGGCAAACAGTCAAACTTTAGCGTAAAGAGCGAGGGATTGCGGAGGGGAAAACCCATTTCATATACGGAGTAATTTCTTTTCGTTTTAAGTTTTAATGTCGCTTCTTACTTTCAGTTAAAAAAACTAGTTTTTTTTATTTAATTTCTGAACGTTTTTGAATTAATGCATATTTGATTTTGGCTCTCCAGACAAATTATTAAAATGAAATTTGCATATTAATTCTTTTTTTGGCTAAATGGCTTTCTCTTAGTTTTGATCAGACGATTTTGAGAAATAAGGGGTGGGGAAGGAGGCCTAGCTGCCCTCCGATTTGTGGGTTACTTAAAAACGCAACTAGAACTTTTAATCTTTAACGGACATTTTTATTAGTAAAAAATATACGTAACTTAAGAATTAACTTACGTAACAAACTTATATTCTTATATTATTATTATGTATATGAGGGGGTTTGTCCCCTCGTTAATACCTCTTAGAGTGGAGGGATCGGGATGAAACTTGGTGGGAAAAATAATCACGAGTCCTAGATACGTGATTGACATAACCGGAACGGATCCGCTCTCTTTGGGGAGTGGGGGGGGGGGGGGTAATTCTGAAAAACTAGAAAAAATGAGGTATTGTTAACTTACGAAAGAGTGATCGGATCTTCATGAAATTCGATATTTGGAAGGATATCGTGTCTCAAAATTCTTATGTTAAATCTCGACCGGATCCGGTAACATTGGGGGGATTTGGGGGACCTAAATTCTTAGAAAACGCTTAGAGTGGAGGGATCGGGATGAAACTTGGTTGGAAAAATAAGCAAAACTCCTAGATACGTGATTGACATAACCGAAACGGATCCGCTCTCTTAGGGGGAGTTGGGGGGGGGTAATTAAAAAAATAGAAAAATGAGTTATTTTTAACTTACGAACGGGTGATCAGATCTTAATTAAGTTTGATCTTTAGAAGGGCTTTGTGCTTTAGAACTCTCATTTTAAATCCAGACCAGATCTGGTGACATTAAGGGGAGCTGGAGGGCGAAACCGGAAATCTTGGAAAACGCTTGAGTGGAGAGATCAGGATGAAGCTTGATGGGAAGAATAAGCACAAGTTATAGATATGTGATTGACATAATTGGAATGGATTCGTTCTCTTTAGGGGAGCTGGTGGTTGTTAATTTGGAAAAATTAGAAAAACTGAGATATTTTAAGTAACTCATGTCTCTGAGCTCTTATTTCGAATCCCGACCAGATCTTTTGACACTAGAGGGAGTTGGAGGAGGAAACCGGAAATTTTGGAAAACACTTATAAATGTCGTGGATATGTGATTGACGTAACCTGACTGCATATGTTCTCTTTGGGGGGGGTTAGGGGGTGTTGTTCAGTGCTTTGGCGAGTTTGGTGCTTCTGGATGTGCTAGGACGATGAAAATTGGTTGGCGTGTCAGGGAGCTGCACAATGACTTGATAAAGTCGTCTTTCCCGATTCGAACATCTGGGGGGCTGAAGGGAGAGGAAAAATTAGAAAAAATGAGGTATTTTTAACTTACGAATGGGTGATCGGATCTTAATGAATTTTGATATTTAGAAGGACCTCGTGACTCGGAGCACTTATTTTAGATCCCGATCGGCATTAAGCTTCTGATTTTCCTTTTAAAGCAATCTATTGATTCTTAGCATTTTGCCAGAGCTTCCATTTGAGCTCTTGGCTCTTCCCACCTCTTCACAAGTGCCAGATGAGCTCTTAGCTCTTGTTTTTAGCTGAAAATAACGAGTGACATTTAAACTTTTAACGAACAGAAATTATTACGCTTTTGAATTAATTTAGGTTTTGATTTTGACTCATCGTATATGAATAGTTAAAACGAAATTTGAATATTAATACGCTTTTTTATTGCTAAATGGTTTTCTCAAAATTTTGATGACGATTTTGAGGGAAAAGGTGCTGGGGAGGGGCCTAGTTGTCCTCCAATTAGTTTGATTACTTAAAAGGACACTAGAACTTTCAGTTTTATTTGCGACCGTTTTTATTAGTAATAAATATACGTAACTTACGAATTAACTTGCGTAACGAACTTCTATATTCGTATAAATTCATTACGTATATAAGGGAGTTCGCCCCCTTCATGCTAAATTGTTATTTAGTTCTTAATGTTCTTCTGCTAACGTTACTTAATTAAACTTTACTTAATGCTTTTAATGCAACGTGTAAACAATTGTGGCAAATTGGGATAAAATCCAAACATTAGCGCAAAGAGCGTGATTTTGAGGAGCGAAAATTATTCCGCATATGTTGGATTGCCCTCTCTTCAGTACCCTGCTGTTTACGCTATAGCTGCATCCAAGAGGGGGAAACCCTTTATATACAGAATAATTTCTGTTCAGTTTTGAGTTTTATGTTGCTCTTTACTTTCTGTCGAAGATTCTTTTCAAATAGTGTCAGGGGACCTGCACAAATTGACTTGATAAAGTTGTTTTCCCCGATTCGACCATCTGGTGGGGTTGAAAGGAGAGGAAAAATTAGAAAAAAGGAGATATTTTTAACTAACGAGTGAGTCATTGGATCTTAATGAATTTGTATATTTAGAAGGACCTAGTGTCTCAGAGCTCTTATGTTAAATCCCAACCGGCATTAAGCCTCTGATTTTCCTTTTAAATCAATCTATTGATTCTTAGAATTTCGCTAGAGGTCATCCCCATATGAGCTCTTGGCTCTTCTGACCTCGTCACAAGTGCCATATGAGTTCTTAGCTCTTGTTATAGGATCATAATTGTGTAATAATAGTTATGTATTATACCGCCAACACTCAAGTTCTTCATTCATTAACGCACTGTGAAACCGATTTCTTTCATTATTTTCTTTCAGCTTTGCGTGAGAAAAGACAGCAACAAGTGACAGAATAGATGGGAAACTTAATTTTGGCCATGTATTTGCACATTAGGAGGGGGTGGGAGTAAAGTATTTGAACGGTGTGAAACTAGAAAACAATTCTCACTTCATATTATGCAGAATGATTGCATCATACACATTTTTTATGCAGATCCGCTATACGTTACCCTCATCCCCCCTAATGTGCGAATATATTGCCCAAATTTGTTTCTAAGATATTATATTTTCATCATACTTAGGTATATTTCATTACGATTACCCTAGCTTCTCTTCTCGAGTGTTGGCGGTATAATACATAAGTACGTGTGTAACTTACAGCCCTTTTCCCGGGGACTATAGATGATTATATAATCACCAAACGCATAGTTATTGGACCTTACTCAGAGAATGCATTTGCAGTCGGCTATTATAAAACATAGAGTTAATTAAAGTTTCTATTATTAAGAGGGAGAGAATTAAACTATATTTGGTTAAGCTTGACTATTGCAAACAGGAGGAAGGGAGGAGGTACATTAAGGAATAGTCATTTGAAAATTCGAGATTCAATTATTTGCTATTCTATGAATTTTTTCCTCTTAAGAACATTCGATATGTTAAAAATCATTTTGCGAGCCTCAACACGGGCTGACCGTGTAAAAGGGTTCATAGTGAATTCTCTCAACGGACTAACGAGACTTACTAAGGGGATGGGAGGGGAGTATACGGGAGGGGTTCTTATAAACCTCCAGCTAAGGGTTTTGGGCCATAATTTTATAATGGTACCGTTTTATACTTCCAAGCTTTTCCAATTAAGAAGTGGCACCAAAAGTGTCGTCTTAGTGCTATATAGCACTTAGGGGTGGAAGAACTGGTAAAAAGTACGTAGATATGAGCAATAGTTTTCAAATGAGCCATCAAAAAATCTCTCTAAGAAGTTCTGGTGGCACAATAGTCCCAGCTTTTCCACTTGAGACTTGACCCTAATGCTGCTATCTTTAGTGTCATTTGGCACTTGCAGATGCTCGAATGTATGGTAGAAATATAGGTATGAGAAATAGCTTTTATATGAGCTATTAAACATCTGTCTACGATGTTTTGGTAGCCCGCTAGCCACATCCCTTGAAAAATGGTACCAAGTGTCATTTTAGTGCCATATGGCACCTGCAGGTGATGGAATTTATAAAAAGCACTTAGTTGTGAGAAATAGATCTTAAATCAGACATTAAGCATCTCGCTATGATGTTGTGCTCAACCGCTAGCCCTGTAAAAAAAGAAAACAAAATTGGAGACAGGTCAGTGCTACCCATGAAAAAAAGTGATCTTCTAGGTTGTTCAGTGTGAGGGGCTGTATTTCCCTGTATGTAGTTTTTGACTATGCTGATTTCAATGATACACTTTTCATTTTAATCTGACGCCGTTTTTGAGGGGTTTCAGGCTAACGTAGTTTTTAACTTTTTGTTACTATGGGCTGTTGTTCGATTTTTACTACGTTGCAACTACCACTGCAACCATGACAACACAGTCTTTTTCTGAAAGTTTGATCTGTTCTATCTATTAGTCTAATAAGTACTATCATTCTAAGTAACTTGCTATCGTATTTGCAGGAACCTGGCCCATGCCAAAAATCTATATTTTTCTCAATAATTTGATATATTTAAACTTAGTTCGCCTTTTTTTCTATCACTCTCTACCCCCACCCCCCCACTGAAGAAAAATTTTCTCTGTGAAACTGTAGTTTCTTCACGGAGAATTTATCTCCGTGAAGATTCTTTCTCAAAAATTGGCTAGTTTGCTGCTTTCGCCTGTTTAACGTAAACAATTCTATTTCAGAAGTAATTCCAACTGATAGTGTAGATATGGCGTTTAAAGATGTTGACGCTGCGTTTTTAGTTGGGGCCATGCCAAGAAGAGAAGGGATGGAAAGGAAAGACTTGCTTGCTGCCAATGTTAAAATCTTCAAAGATCAGGTTAGTAAAATATCAACCATCACATTTTTCTTGTAAGCTTCTAGTGTCATAATGTTAAAGTGTTTTTTATTGTTATTAATAAAACAATTATTTTTAATGGGGTCGTGATGAGTATGATGGCTTTGGTGGAAAAAAAAATTGTGTTTGTCAACGAAGTTTAAAATTTTCTGAGATTACGACCGTTGAAAACTTTCTTCTTCTTCTTTTACTGCATTATAAAATTGGAGAGAGTAAACAAGCGTCGTAATAAATTGTCTTAGGGCATATATAAATATATTCTATTTGATGCTAATATTACTGTTATTTTTTTATGTTTGAGCAGAAGAATACTTTAATTTGATACCCTTTTTAGTTTTCATATCTGTAAAAGCATAGATGTTTTACTGATTTGAAAGTTGAATAGTTTCGAAATTATCGTCTTTTTTTCTTGAATCGTTTCATAAAACCAGGATTTTTAATTGCAGTATCTTCGCTAGACATCTATCCACATAACCAAATTTCTAGGAGCTGGTTCTGAAACTAAATTGAAAAAAAAGTTTTTTATAGTTAATTTGTACCCAGGGAGGGGGTTCAACTCGCTCCTTAATCGCCATGTATACCCAAACAATTTTAATCTCTGAAATTTTTTGACGCGGGTCTATTTTGATGTTGGCCTCTCTTTTTCATGATAGAACTTGAAGGATAGATATAATGAACATTTTAGGAAATATGCCTAAAAGGCTCATCGCGAGACATTAAATACCTTCAAGCCTTCCATGAGAGAGCGAGGGGCGGTCAATGCCTTAAACGCTACAGTTTCAGTTTTTTGGAGTTAAAAACATATTTTATGTATATCCGAAAGATATGTTGATTTGTTGTTTTTTTCGTTTGTTTTTTTTTACGGAATTTTCTCGCTCTATACTCAACATGAGTCTTTTACGAAGTCCTTTGTAACTTGGACGCTGTGAAATAGAAACCTGGACTTGGAGACAACCTAAAATCATATTTGAGTTTTTTTTTAGATATTTGTATATTTAGATATTGAAATGGCTCACTGGGATGTATAACTATTACTCACTTAATTAATCCTCTTGCCGGGGCGGCGTTGAGAGCGTCGTCAGCGTTCTCCACATGGGGCAGTCAGAAGAAAGAGACTCTGCATCAGACAGTGGAATTCTAGCCTGGTCCAGGAAGTTCTTGAGACTCATTCCATTGGAACTTAAACCAGTACTGTTACCGAGTGAAAATGGGAGAGGAGAGTCACGAGATGCTTAAAATTATAGTTTAAATTATTCTCGGAAAATGATATATAAAATGTCCTCTCTCATTTCTTCTCAGATCATAAATGTACACAGAGTGTATCGGTTAACACTCTTTAAACTTTCAATAAGGGCGACAGTTGTGCTGCAAGTCGGCCCAGTGGCACCTGGATAGTTGATAGTCTATTGAATTGAAATTTATTGATGTTTTCAATGTCAAAATGACTGATTTATTATGTAGTATAATCCATGCCTCTGTCTTGTTCTCTCCTTCTTTTATTCAAAATATCGTTGAGATTTAACAAATTGTTCTCTCCTTCTTTTATTCAAAATATCGTTGAGATTTAACAAATTGTTCTCTATTTAATACGTACATTTTCCAGGGAGAAGCCCTTGATAAATACGCGAAAAAATCTGTGAAGGTGTTAGTTGTGGGAAATCCTGCCAACACAAACGCTTTGGTATGCTCTCATTATGCCCCATCAATACCAAAAGAAAATTTCACAGCCATGACTCGCTTGGATCAAAACAGAGCACAATATCAGGTGAGCTGCTTTTATATCTTGATAAAGCTAAACAAAAGCCTAATTTGAAACTAAACAACCATATATAATTTTAACAGATTGGAACACATGGACTCAATCCACAAAATTTAAGACAAGAAGGGCTGTCAAAAGGTAATAAATTCAAACCACGCATTACTTAGCCCATGCAAATTTCAAAGCTTCTGAATCCAATCATGATTGCAGCAGTAACTAACCTAACAGTATATACACCATAGTAAGCAAATTTAAAATTTGTGAATGTGTTGAGAGAAAATTTTGCAGTGCAGTTCCAAATGAGAAAAAGTAACATTGGTTACCGTAAGCTTTACAGTTAAATTTTTTATAGAAGAATTTTTTTTTTTAATTGTCTAATAGGGGCAGAAAAAAACCAAGAGGTTATCAGACCAGTGAAAAAATTTAGTTATTGAGTTTGTCGTATATCAAAAACCCTTAAGTGTGCGTTTCTAGGCCCAAAACTGGCGAAAATCATCTATTGCTAGGGGACTGCACTTTCATATTTCCTTCTTTTTCTTCTCGACACACCGCGTATTAAATGGGTTGTAGAAATTTGCGCAAGAAACAGTTAAAAAAGGAAAAAAATTTAGTTCTAGTACCTTTTGTTATGAAACAAATCTGATTGTGACAGTGCCTTTGTAGCCTGTACTTGTTATTTCAGAGGTGTAGTTACAAACCATTGTATGCTGAGTTTAAGCTCCCCTTGCTTAGGGAGTTTGAGAGACCCTCCTCTTTTCGATTCTGAATGTATTAATTTAAAAAAAGTATGGTTCCTCTTAAGGAAGTTAAGAGTAGAGTTGAAACTTCAAACGATCAAAAATTGTTGCTTACCAGATTACGCAAGAGCTATCTACAAAACTAGCTAGCTAAAACTAGATCTACGTTGCATGGGCAATGTGAGGTGTTGCGGCAACCTTTGTTCTGCTTCACCGAGTTAAGTGTTACGAGAGCAACACGTTGGCTTTGTTTCCTCGCTTCGATTAAACGCTGAATTTTTTAATCTGTAAATTTCAACTCTCAAGTTAAAAAAAAAAACCTTACGTTGCTACAAAATTGAGCGCCACCCCAACACCTAGTTGGTGCGAGGCGCTTCGCGCCCCCCACCAAGCTCCCCGGCGCGCGTAAGTCGTTACGCGCCATTGTAGTTGTGTCCCTGTGTCCCACCTGTGAATAGAGAGATATAAATATATATATATATATATATATATATATATATATATATATATATATATATATATATATATATATATATATATATATATATATATGTGTGTTTTTAACTACGTAAAACTTGCGAATATACAACATTCTTCGCTGTCCCATTGTCTGTGCATATAAATAGATTGTCAGGTTTACTGACTCTTGAACATGCAACATATAATTGTCCATGAGAAAAACAATCCGTATTCAGATCTATACCTCATTATTCTAATGATTGCCCTTGAGCTTTGTTGATGGTGATTGCTAATCGAACATTCCCTGTGTCCCCGTCGTCATTTATATAACCCCCTGTGCCCCCCGGCGTCCCCGTTGTAGTTGTGTCCCTGTCGTCATTTGTGTCCCGGTCTGTAATTTCTCTTCGAACATTCCCTATGTCCCGGTCGTCATTTATATATCCCTGTGCTCCCGGCGTCCCCGTTGTAGTTGTGTCCCGGTCGTCATTTATATTCCCTGTGTCCCGGTCGTGATTTGTGTCCCGGTGTCCCAGTCTGTAATTTCTCTTTGAGTGTCCCGGTCGTCGTTTATATTCCCGGTGTCCCGGTCGTCGTTTATATTCCCGGTGTCCCGGTCTGTAATTTCATCAGTTGACAAACATGAGGTCAGTCGACAAACAACTTCATGACGACATACAGCTCAATCCTTATAATGACGTCAGTCGACAGACACACAAACAAACAACTTATTTTAATATATATATATATATATATATATATATATATATATATATATATATATATATATATATATATATATATATGAGAGGGTTTGAGGTAGTTGGCTCTATTTTTTGTGGGGGGGGCGTGAAGACAAAAATGTTGGAAAATAATGGAAAAGGCTGACTTTCAAGATCCGATTAAAGCTAAATAGCTGTTTTTTTTAATAAGTTCAGCTTATGTCATCCCAGAGTCCTTTACTTTCGAAGCTAATAGTTATGGAGGCTACTTTCGCTCACTAGTTGCATTTATTAACTAATACGAAATAAATCTTGTCATAGCTAACATATTTTTAGTAACCCCGAGGAAAATTTGGGGCTTAAACACGCTGCTTTCTTGTTTTCAAAGCTCTTCGGAAATATAGTTCTCACGAAAAGATTTAACTGCAAGTCATATGTCGATGAAAGTCAAAAGCTTTTCGAATTTTCAGGTTGCTGCGAAATTGGGCGTTGGAGTTATAGATGTTCGTAATGTAATTATTTGGGGCAATCATTCGGCGACCCAAGTTCCCGACGTCGCCAATGCTAGTTATACTAAGAACGGAGAATCAAAACGAGCTCTTCCAGATTTGGACAATAATTGGGTGAATAACGAATTTGTTCCGTTGGTTCAAAAACGAGGTGCTGCTGTCATTGCTGCTCGCAAACTCTCATCAGCTATGAGCGCGGCCAAAGCTGCATGTGACCATATGAGAGACTGGTGGCAAGGCACGCAGTCTGGTAAGTTCATATTCTGAAGTTTATTATAAGTTGCAGAACTTTGCCCACTAAATTTTAATATAACATCCTAAGTTGTTATCGTAGGTCTACAACCACTCTATGAAAATGCTTTGAGTGGAGAGATCGGCATGAAACTTGATGGGAAGATTAGCACAAGTTCTAGATACGTGATTGGCATAACCGGACCGGATCCGCTGTCTTTGGGGGAGTTGGGAGGATTTCTAGTGCTTTGGCTAGTTCGAGAATAAGCACAGGTTATAGATACACGATTGACATAAGCAAGCCGAATCCGATCTCTTTGGGGGATTTTCTAATGGAATTTCTTCTATTAGGAATTTCTAATGCTTTGGCGAGTTCGGTGCTTCTTGACGTGCTAGGACGATGAAATCTATAACTCTAGTACCGAGTCGAATTTAGGTTCCGACCTCGTCACAAGTGTCATATGAGCTCTTGGCTCTTGTTATTTTTTTTTGTACCGAGGCGGTGGCTATAATATCCTTAGGAGGCTTATTTCAACAGGAATTTTAAGCTCTAGTGCTTTAATTAGCATAGGAGACTATGCAGCAAAAAAGCGCCTTTGACGGCCATTTTGAAATCCGAAACAGCAATTTTTTTACATTCACCTCAGTTAAAAATCATCTGTGTAAACTCCCTTCAGTTCAAAACTATATATTTCTCTGTATTTCCCTTAGTTCTATATGTTTCCCTCAGTTCAAAACAGTATAATTATGTGCATTCTTCCATAAAGATAATCCTTTGTATGCCAGAGGGAAAACAAAAACCTTAGGTTTTTCTAGAACGAAAGTCATTCAAGAAATCCCGTCGTACCTAAAGGAAGACCGGCGGATTTTTGTCAGTATCATCGGTATTTGTGAAAACTATCGGTTTTTCTAATTCTTGTGAATTATGCAATTATTTGCGATTTGACTGGTTTTATGTTTGAATCTCAGTCTGCTTCTTTACATAATTGCGTAGTTTCATACAAATTGTCAGGAGAGTGGCACTGGATATTTAACCTGAATAGAGAGCCTGAAAGAGGGCATTTATTTTTCCCAAATTTTCAAGTTTCCTTGAGATGTTCCACGTTATGCGAGATTCAGGGACCCCCCCCCCCCCTTGTTGGGTGGGTGGAGGATAATCTCTTGTAGTTTTTACCTAGGTTTATATGAAAGTGTTGGGCAGGAAAAAAATGAAGTCCTGAAAGTTGACCATTTCACAAATGTGCATTTTAGGTTCCAATTCGGAGTTAAAACTAAATTCTACATGCACGCCAACAATCCCGAATAATTGGGATAATACTATTCTATTGCGTAAAGAGAATACGCTTAAGGTTAGCCCTCTTGTTCTCAAAATACTCTTATAGAAATATCAAATATTACTATTTCACTTCTGATATGTTCAGTCTCCCTCCTTCAGATTTTAAGTAACAATAAATGTGATATTAAGAACGAACAAAAGAGTAAATTTAAAAACAACAAGAGCTAAGAGCTCATATGGCACTTGTAACGAGGCCGGACGAGCCAAGACCCAAGAGCTCATATGGTATGAGCTCTAGCAAAATTCTAAGAACCAATAGATTGATTTAAAAGGAAAATCGGAAGCTTAATGCCGGTCGGAATTTAAAATAAAAGCTTTGAGTCACTAGGTCCTTCTAAATATCAAATTTCACTAAGATCCGGTCACCCGTTCTTAAGTTAAAAATTCCTCAATTTTTATAATTTTCCCAAATTAACACCCCTCAGATCCTTCAAAGGGAACAGATCTGTTCCAATTATGTCAATCACATATCTATAACTTGTGCTTATTCTTCCCATCAAGTTTCATCCCGATCTCTCCACTCTAAGCGTTTTCCAAGATTTCCGTTTCCCCCTCCAACCCCCTATGTCCCTGGATCCGATTCGAATTGAAAATGGAGCATCTGAGACATAAGATCCTTCTATATATCCAGTTTCATTAAGATCCGATCACCCATTCGTAAGATAAAGATACCTCAAATTTTCACGTTTTCCAAGAATTCCGGTTTCCCCCTCCAACTCACCCAATGTTACCAGATCTGGTCGGAATTTAAAATTTGAGCTCTAAAGAACAAGATCCTTCTAATTATCAAATTTCATTAAGATCTGATCACCCGTTCGTAAGTTACAAATACCTCATTTCTTCTAATTTTTCCGAATTAATCCCCCCCCCCCAACTCCACCACAGAGAGCGGATCAGGTCCGGTTATGTCAATCACGTATCTAGGACTTATGCTTATTTTTTCCACCAAGTTTCATCCCGATCCCTCCACTCTAAGCGTTTTCCAAGATTTCAGGTTCCCCCCTTCCAACTCCCCCCAATGTCACCGGATCTGGTCGGGATTTAAAAAAGAGCTCTGAGACACGATTTCCTTCTAAACATCAAATTTCATTAAGATCCCATCACCCGTTCGTAAGTTAAAAATACTTCATTTTTTTCGAATTAACCGGCCCCCCACTTCCCCCCCCCAGATGGTCAAATCGGGGAAACGACTATTTCTAATTTAATTTGGTCCGGCCCCTTATTTACATGCCAAATTTTACCGTCCTAGCTTACCTGGAAGTGCCTAAAGTAGCAAAACCGGGACCGACAGAATTTGCGGTCGCTATGTGTCACTTGATTAATACCAAGTGCCATAAAAACAAAAAAGGAGCGACATGAAGACGCAGCGATTGTCAAATATGTAAGAGGCTCTACTAATTGTACTAATTTTCGACTTTTTTCTTTATTTTTCAAGAACGACTGCTCTCACATAAGCAACGTGAATTGTTTTCTGTTTACTGATGAAACTTTGAACTTTTTTCATATGAAGTAACATGCTGGAAATGTTTATTTACGCGACTAAATTTAATCTTAGATGTTATTATTCACAATTTTCAACTTTCTTATGTCCCTTTTCTCATTTAGGTTCTTTTGTGTCAATGGCTGTTATTTCCGATGGAAGCTATGGAGCTCCAAAAGGGGTCATTTTCAGTTTCCCTGTCACTACTAGTGGCGGACAGTGGACTATTGTTCAGGTTGGTAGATAATAACCTAGTATCTGGGCGAGTAAAAATAGAAGCTTACAAATAAATACTACTTTTTTTTACACAGGCTATTGAACTATTTCGGTTGTGGATAAATCACCATAAATTTGAAAAACTTTGGTGTCATCAACCTCTAGGATGCTTAAAAGGGAGCCACTCCATGATTTTCATTTTGGTTAGAAAGTGGTGATTTCCCCATTTATTTTTTTTTTTTTTATTCTGAATTCTACCCAAATTATTGGATAATATGAGGAAAACCGCAAGCACCTTAAAAATATCTTCAGTCGTCTTGCTTGCGTGGCCAGACCCGCATATGCTGTAAGGTTAAAACATATGATTTAAATCGTTTAAATACCGCCTTATAAATACAATTTCGTTGATTGATATTCATCTTGTGGGATATAATACCGAATCGCAAATGAACCCTTTTTTAGGTGTAGCCAGTTCGGTTTAGCCGTGTTTCAGTGACGTAATGTTAAAGGGAGATCAAATTCATTTGTAAATCGTGTTTTGTCCTCAGATATAAAGCTATGAACTTAAAAGAAGGAATCATATTTCCGTGCTTTAAAGTCAATATAATTTTGTATTTGAATCCTATATTGTACCCTAAAGAGGTTAGGCTGAGGAAGAGGTTACCAACTCTGTCTCCTACGATTCTATTTTGAGTTGTTAATTTTGTTTATTCTTTTTGAAACTGCGGGTTAGGCCGACTCTGGATAAAACTTAGGAATACTGTAAGACTTTCTAGATGAAGATAGAAGGAGGGATGACCCTATCAGTTGAGCCAACAAATTATTCAGTCCGTGCATTTCACAAGCAACGAAGAGTACTCGTGGGAAACATGTATATGAGATTTTAAATCTTTAAACTCTCTAATGGCCTTTTTCAGCTGTCTCAACTGTCAGCAATTAGACCCAGAAGCACTACTTTTATCCACTAAAGTTTGAATTCTTTGAAGCCACAGGAGGTAGGAGATCGTCCATGATTGCAGCTGAAAAAATGTTCAGTGCCTGTGCCATAGACTACTGAGTGAATTGTGTGCCAGATTGGAGCCATATTATTCAGCTAATTAATTTCTTAGACAATACTGCTGTCCCATTTACAAAATTTAAGAGAAAAAATGGGTATAATTTAAATAAAACATTGGAAGAAAATTATGTTCACTGCTCTATTGAATTATACCCGTTTTTATGGCACTTGGTATTAACCAAGTGACATATAGCAATCGCAAATTATGTCGGTCCCGGTTTTGCTACTTTAGGCACTTCCAGGTAAGCTAGGACGATGAAATTTGGCAGGCGTATCAGGGCCCAGACCAGATTGAATTAGAAATAGTCGTTTTCCCGATTTGACCATCTGGACGGGAGTGGTGGGCCCGTTAATTCGAAGAATATAGAAAAAATTAAGTATTTTTAACTTACGAACGGTTGATCAGATCTTAATGAAATTCGCTGTTTGGAAATTCTGAAAAAGTAGAAAAAATTAGGTATTTTTAACTTACGAAAGGGTGATCGAATCTCAATGAAATTTGATATTTAGAAGGATATCGTGTCTCAGAGCTCTTATTTTAAATCCCGACCGGATCTGGTGACATTAGGGGGGATTGGGAGGGGGAAACCTAAAATTTTGGAAAACACTTAGAGTGGAGGGATCGGGATGAAACTTGGTGAGAAAAGTAAGCAGAAGTCTTAGATACGTCATATACATAATTGGAACGGATCCGCTCTATTGGGGGGGGGGGGGGTTAATTCTGAAAAATTAGAAAAAATGACGTATTTTCAACTTACGAAGGAGGGATCGGATCTTCATGAAACTTCATATTTAGAAGGACCTCGTAACTCAGATCTCTTATTTTAAATCTCAACCGGATCAAGCGTCATTGGGGGGGGGGGCGGAAATCTTAGAAAATACTTAAAGCGGAGAGATCAGGATGAAACTGGATGGGAAGAATGAAAACCTGTTTAAGATACGTTACTGACATAACCGGACCGGATCATCTCTCTTTGGTGGAGATGGGGGGGGGGTAATTTTGAAAATTGAGGTATTTGTAACTTACGAAAGGATGACCAGGTCTTAATGAAATTTGATATTTAGAAGGATAAGAGCTTTAAAGGATTTTTAGAAGGATAGAGCTTTAAAGCTCTAATTTTAAATTCTGACCAGATCCTGTGACATTGGGGGGAGTTGGAGGGGGAAACCGGAATTCTTGGAAAACGTAAAAATTGGGATATTTTTATCTTACGAATAGATGATCAGATCTTAATGAAATTTGATATTTAGAAGGAATTCATGTCTCAGAGCTCTTATTTCAAATCCCGACCAGATCTTTTGACACTGGGGGGAGTTTGGAGAGGGAAATCTTGGAAAACACTTGGAGTGGAGGAATCGGGATGAAGCTTGGTGGATAGATCTCTTTGGGGGAGTTGGGGGGAGGGGTTCAGTGATTTGGCGAGTTTGATATTTCTGGGCGTGCTAGGACGATGAAAATTGGTATGCGTGTCAGGGAACTGCACAAATTGACTTGATAGAGTCGTTTTCCCAGATTCGACCATCTGGGGGGCTAAAGAGAGAGGATAAATTACAAAAAACTAAGTATTTATAACTTACGAGTGGGTGATCGGATCTTAATTAATTTTGATATTTAGAAGGACATTGTGACTCAGAGCTCTTATTTTAAATCCTGACCGGCAATAAGCCTCTGATTTTCCTTTTAAGTTAATCTATTGATTCTTAGAATTTCGTTAGAGCTCATACCACATGAGCTCTTGGCTCTTCTTGCCTCGTCATAAGTGCCAGATGAGCTCTTAGCTCTTGTTTCTCTCTTAATTTTTTGACACAATTAAGACTGTCACTATAATTTAAATGCAGATTTTTCCTCATGAAATTTCAGCAATTATGCAACAATAAACTTACTTTGACCCTCCTTTAAATTAACTGGTCTCAGATATCCGCTTTCGTTTTGGCTATGATGATTTTAGAAAAGTGATGAACAGCCCATTATTGTACTTTTCTTTTTTAAAACATGTAACTGTTTCCAGGGATTGACTGTTGGTGATCAGGTACGGTCCAAGCTGGAATTGACCGCTAAGGAATTGCTCGAAGAGCGTGATGAAGCAATGGCTGTTTGTGAAGGAAAGCTGTAAGCTTGCTCTTTGGTTTAATTGAATGTAGCTGATTTTTTGTGATAAACTTGTTATAATTCTTAAAATCTCCATGATTAAAAGCTAGTTATTGTGTTGCATATACTGAATTTTTACAATAGCTATTGAAAGGATATACTTCGACATTTTACTGGTGTCAACAAGAACTGTATGCATAGGCACATATAGGTCCAGTCTTTTCTGGGCAAGGGAGTAGATGCGAATTATTTTGAGGAATCTGATGGGTTAAAAATTTGCTTTTTGTCGCCACTTCCCCTGAGTGAATCCCACTTCTTCTGTGTGTATTCTCTCATTGTCTGAAAGGGAGTGGCCATCTACCCAACATTTTTACAACAGAGTTGCAAGTCCATAGCTGCTTCCAAGTTTTTACATTCAAGTTATTTAATCCTTCTCATTGGTAATGTACCACTTTTCGGGTAGGTAAATTTCAGCTCCTTAATTACGAAAAAACATTCACAGTGTTACCCATAACAGAGTCCGAAAATTGATTGCGGCAATGAGATTATACGGAAGCGTATCCGGAATAATCTAGACTTAAAGAAGGATATTACAAAAAAAAAGCAACACAACAGGTACTTATTAAGGTTAGAGCATCTGACGTTTGTTGAAGTTTATCCTAAATACTGGTGATTATTTCGAATTCTAAAAATCTCTAAAGAATAATTCACACTGGCAATATGAAACACCGCCTGGTTTTGGCGGTGGGGGGGGAGACAAATAAAAAGGACACAATCAGGTAATCCCCCCGTCCAATTTTTATTTTTAATGGAGTGACGCTTACGATGGCAAAATTTCAAGGAACTCCTGTGCTCCTCAATAATATGCAAATTATCTTTCTTTTACCTTGGTGGAAAAGTCACTGGTCTTAATAAAGGCAAAGCTACTGTTTCAAAATGGTAATCTGAAGTACAATACATTATTTAAATGAATGTATTTTATCCAATAACGATAATCTTACAACAATAAAAGCTTTAAGGCAATCACGAAACAATAACTAAAGTGAAGACTGAAGCAGGTTTTGTACAAACAGCAAGACAGAGTAGAGATAAAGCACAGTTTACTTTTCATTCCTTTCTACCTCAAACTATTTTATGGTGTTAGTTGAATTCCTACTAAAATAAAAACAGAACTAGCATTATAACTCAGATACATGTGAGATTCACTAATATTATGGCATAGGCCTTAACAAAAGTTAAAGTACTTGAAAATATACTGATAAACTTTTTTCCCCTAATTTTTATTATTTGCTATCAAGCTTGAGCTCTTTTTCTTTTAATCTCAGTGTCGACATGATATTTACTTGATTTGCGTCTCTTAACATTTTCTAAATACAGCTTTAGGTTGACTAATATAAAATTAGGAATTTCCATTTTTTTATCAAGTTTGCATCTTTGTCATTTGTTAAGAGTATTGTTTCCATGTGCAATTCTGAAATGTTATTGCAAGCATCATCAACATAATAATTTTTAATCTTGGAAAACCCTGAATGACTACACTTAAGTTAAAGATTGATCTACATTTGATCCTGAAACAGCTTGGATATTTACATGCATAGATTTACTGATATTATATATCTGTCCAGGAGAAAAGTGCTCAATCCTAGCCAATGGCTGGCTTCCTGATTCAGTAGACTTGGATGGAATGTATTTGGATAGTCGTATAGACGGTATAGGTAGAGATCCTCCAACCAGAGGCATAACCTCTACAGATGCCTGCTGTGTTTTTCCTTCTAAATTGATAACACCTAAGAAAAAGGATAATCTTGATAACAGTAAGATAAAATATAGTCAGGTTAATACAAAAAATAGCTAAGGTCACTACAGTTCTTGTTCCCTAAATTATTTCCACTCGGGAATTGGCTATTCAGCCACGTTTATACTTTTCTTGGACATTGTACTTAAAACTCAAGTAATGAGCTCATTTCAGCGGTTACTGTCTTTCTTTGTGATTATATTTCAGTAGTTAACCGGGCTTTAATTTCCTCATAGCCTAGGTTATAATTTTAACTGCCCTATCACTTTTTTATTAGTACTAATCACCAAACTGTGTCTATGTAGCCAACACACAGGCCGAAACTTTCAATTAAAAACTTTTTAGTCGTCCAATTGTTTGCTAACAATGTCAGGTAACAGCTTTTGTTAGGAAAGCGGAGACATAATTGTTAGTTAATAAAAACTTTTTGTTAACTGTGCGCATAAACGTACTAAATTTGCGGAAATTTTAAAAACAACAAACTTGGAAATAAACTTGAAATTCCAGAGATTGTTTGGGGGGCCAAAAACATCAAGGCAGGAAAAAAAAATATATGTTAAAAGTAAGAAATATTAGTAGTCATTGACTCTCTATCAATGTTATAAGCATAGAAACTGGTCATCCTGCTCAGCTGCGTTATCTAATTTTTGGATTTAACGTTTGAAATCTTCCAACAATGACTGGACTTGTCAGAGAAATTCTCGAACTACGTTAGTTAACAGTTTTCGTCTCGACATCGAAAATTGGGAAAATTGTTTGCTAACAGATTTTTTTGGACAGCAGAAAATAGATAAAGCAAATTTAACTTCATCATGAAAAATTCATGTTACTGACATTATCAGGTTAAACTGACTTTACTTGTTATCCCTAAACATTTAAGATCATTTAATAATAAAAGCTTCGACTATTAACTTTCATAATACAAAGGTGGAAAGGAAAATGTAGAAAGTAGTGCAATATCAGCTTAATTTTGAACTTGCGGGGAGTAGATACTTTTCCAGGAGTCCGTTCATTCAGAATAAGAGACTTGCTTTAAATTCTATATGAATACAAAAATAGCTAAAATAAATAATTGGACTTACCAGCTGTTTGTCCACAAACTGCCCACACATTTGGCTCTTGTAAAACCTCGAACATGACAGCATTTAATCCCGATCTATCGACCGAATAAGGCTCGACAGTTATTATCAATGAGCAAACACTTCCTGCACGACAATCCACTGCCCCTTTGCTCGGCGCAACTTGAGCTTTCAGTTTTAAAACAGTCTGAAAATCAGTTATGTCAATAGGGAAGTAAAAATTACACCAGTTGGTGCCTTTGGTTCTATATTTTACTGAAAAATTTGCCTTCAAAACTTTAGAATCGGTCGGTATTTCTTTTAACTCCCATAAGTAAGATATACTATAGTCTTGAAAAACAGTCAAAGCTCCATTCGAGGTTCCGTTCATAAAGTTCAAGTTTAACACTTTATTTTCAAACGTCCTTACTACTAAATTTGGCTCGCAAAGTTCAATTAGGTCATCATAGGCAGTCAGGCCATGGATATTGAAATTTAGGTATTTCACTGTTTCAACAGCATACAACTTAAAACTAGAAGAAAATGGAAAAGAAAAACTGACAGGTATTTCAAAAAATTTTCCTGATTGAACGTGAGGTACTTCAACACTTAGGATGTAATGCGCTAATGTATCTTTTTGAATCAGTACATCAGCATAGACCCAAATTATTTTTTCGAGACTTTGGAGTGCTTCTAAAAGAGGAAGTTCTACCTTCAGCTCTGAAGTGAAAGTTTCCTTGTCGGCAGTAAGGCCAATGAGCATACCTCTAGGTGCCATTAGACGTAAACTCAAATTTTCTGCAAAAGAATAGCTTCCTGATTTCACAGTTAGCAGCATTTCTTGAGGAAAGCCTGCTAAAACTCCTCTGTTATCTCGGGATTTCACATTAATAGTGAACTTTTCGTCTGTGATACTAAAAGCATTGATTCTAATTTCAGGTAGTCGCCCTGGAAATATTAGCTGTGACTTCATTAGCTCAACCTTCGTCAAAAGAAAGGAACCCTTTTCTGCTATCTCACCACTTATTCTAACTTTATTTATTCCAGGAGTAAGATAGATATTAGAGTTCTCTATGTAAAAAAAACTTTCAGCTGGAGTCATTTCATCTTCGCTAATCGTCTTTGGAAATACGTGTAATTTTTGAGGGTTTAAACAGGTAACCCCAACCGAACTAACACTACCATCTTGTTGATAGGAAACCAAAACTTTCATATTCAAATCAGTGATTAGGTTAAAGTTTCTTTCAGAAGCACTCCTTGTAAGGGCCATTTTAATATCCGTTACGGTTGAAGTTGAACTATGGAAATAATAATTCTCAGGGATTTTCTTTATGGTTACTCTTATAGAGTCAAAAACAATATCCTCTGGAAGACAAGTCCTAAAACATAAATCAAATTCAACAGCAGCGCTTTTACCGTTTATCAGTTTTAACTCCTTTGAAACAAACTGTGCAGAGATGCCACTCAATGTTTCTTGAATCTTTACGGGAGTACTAAGAGCTTGAGACCTTTCAAGCAAAAATTTCAAGAAATCTTTTCGTAGAATTTCCGAAGCTGACTTTACGACCAGTTCTCCTGCTACAACGAAGGCTCTTTCCATATCACCAACGTCGACACAGCAATTTATAATTTCTTTACAAATCTCATCCCTCAAATCTGGCCAGGACTCTTCGTCGTAAGTTCTTGCTAGGTCAGAAAGAAACTGAATAGCTTTTTTTGTTTCCCCCGTCTCCCTTAGAAACTTTGCCAAGCTACCACCAACATACTTAGCATTCCTTGTGAGATTGCAATATTTATAAGCGCTAATAGCCATTTCGCATAGTTCATAGTACAATTTCCTGAATTCTTCAGCATTTCCAAGAGCATTTTGCAAAATTTCAAGAGCTTCAGATTCACAAGAGGCAAAACCGCTGGACAATGTCGCCAAGAAATGCAAATGTTGGCTCTCGACTTTGTTTTTCGGGTGCAGACCACAATCTGAGCCCAATTTGTATAGTTTATTCTTGGCCATTTCCCAAATTGATGCACTATATCTAAAATATAATTTAAAATTATAGAAGAAGAAAAAGTAGCATTAAAAACTAACTTTGGTCAACTAATGAGTTGCACAGATTCATTGCAACTAAAAAAAAAACAACACAAACAACAAAAACAAGAGGCTAAAACTCCTTTCACCCGGCGACTACGTTTAGTTACTTTTGTAACATAGACATATGAAAGATAAAATAGTCTTTAACTTTTGGAAAAAAAAATTCTGAGAAAATTGTTTAACAAGCTACTTCCTAAATCCAAGAACAAAAGTATAAAGATAGGCTACTCTTTATGCATTTTAATTGTAAATACTAAAGTCTCACTATTATTGATACACAGACTTCATTTCATCTCTTTTAGTCTTCACGATTAAGTAAGAAGCATATCTTATAACTGCAATATTTGCGAAGATTTCTGTAGGAACAAAACAAAGATCTGAATAAGTATGTTGTTTACGTTGGTTCCAAATCAAAATGACAATAAAGCCTCAACTTCACTTGCCATGTAACTTTTTTTAAGAAATTTTTTTTTCTATTGAAAAAAAAATACACTTTTTTTGTATAAACAAGCCAACCAAAAATTATTTATAGATGAGCATTGTCTAACACAATACTGTTGGACAAAATACACATTATAATTGTTAGTTTAGAGCTAAAAACTGGCCAAAAGCATGACCTTTTGTAATGTGAAGCTATAGGGCGTCTCTGTATTCTTTTCAAAGTTTCAGCTTAGGTTTCATCGTGTAAGGACGTTTGAATATTGGTTTACTATGGTCTTTGGCAACGTTTAAGGAACACGGCCATAGAGCCTATAGTGCTGGTGGTGCCCGGGGAAAAATTAATTACAGCGCCAAAAGCCTTAATGTCGCTGTTTACTTTCATTGGCAGTTCTGTTATTTTTGTTAAATCATATTTCTTTTTCTACCCTTTTTTCCATATATAAAAGAGGGTTTGTTCTTAAACATTAAAAGAAGTACTGCATTCAAGACTAAGGAGTTAATAATCCCCCCAAAAAAGGTCTTACGTTGATATCATGACTTCATTTTCAAAGGTGATGCTACAGAGTTGACAAACTTCGTCTTTTTCAAAATGTATTTATCCTAAAACCCCCCTCGGCAGAAATCCTGATGAGATTCTATCCTCATTACAAAAAATCAAACATGATTCTTTGTTCTAAGAGTCTGTTCATCCACTAAGCCTATTGCCGAATATGGATGGATGGTTTTTGCAGGGGCTTGTTAAACTTTGTTTGCACCCCTCCAGATGATCCAAAGCAGGGTCTCAAGGGTGAGCTGAAGCATCGATTGGGTTAATTTATGACCTCTAAGTGATAAATTTAATGTAGCATCAATGACTAATTCTACAAGTGCATTTACCAACTTCCCTACGACAAGCTATCCCTCCTTGTTTTGTCGTTTGCCAATGCAACAAACAAGCAGAAACACGGTCAGATTACCTACAAGAAGGTACACCCCACTCTGAGTACTTAAACAGCCTTTTAAGACACTTCACCTCCACTTGGAATGAAATTCCGAGAGAGGTTACCTCGGAAAATACGTCTTTTGTTTCTTAAAAGGAAGTAGAACGGACACGATTCTAGGAGAAAACTAAATCTAACCGTAATCTTAGTGGTAAATCTAACCATATTTTTTTTAATGTCCTGGTGTCATGGAAAATGTAAAAAAAAAAACAAAACAATACCTTGTGTTATTTCCCGGTGCAACAAAAGAACTCATCTTCTTTAGTGCTTTGACACTATCTAGTGCTGTCAAAATTGACCATGCCTCCATAGATCCAGGAACAGTTTTGATAGAAAAATTGTGATGTTCAACCACACAATTCTGTATAAGCATGAAGCATCTTTCCCCAAGTTCACTGGTTTTATACCCAGACAAAAGAATTGCAGCTTGCTGAGAAAATAAATAATTACGGAACTCTAGCAATGACACTTCTTTCTCGACAATTTTTTGACGGTACGCAGCAACGCATGAATCTAACTTGACTAGGCCTGTGCTATCAACTTCAGTAGAAACTAAAACAGGACTAGACCATATCTTCGGCGATTGTTGAAAACATCGGAGCCATTTCGGAGGATCTGCAATAGTAAATTACATTTGATTTATTCTTCTAGGGAAAGGTTACTTAATTAGCTGTACTTCAATTAAATGGTTTCTTTACTTTTAATTTGTCAGTTGATTATCCACAAGTCGTCTCCAATCAATTTAAGGATTAATGACTTTGTTAATAGGGCAATGGAAAGGCAACCTCAGTTCATATATTCCAAGAACAAGCTGCGTTTTTTTTTCAAGACAACCATCATAAATAAAAAAAATGCTTATTTATACACAAACAAAATTATGACTCAGTTTTAATATCCAGTACTGTAGATATACATTACTGTCTTTGTATTCACTTTTTGTCAGCAAAATTTATTGAACTATAAACTTGTTTTTCCAACTCGCTCATAGAATATAAGAACATCAAACCAAGTAAAAAAGAGAAAAATAAGAAGTTATTACTAATTGTATAAGTTTGGAAGAAATTTTTACACTTTTTTTTTCTTCTCGTTCTACAAATAATAAAACATGAGACAAGTCAGTAAATTAAAAATTTTAACTCAGGAAAACAAAATCTGTTTCTACTGTATCGACAAAAATACATTTAACCTTAAATTATACTAAAACATGGTTCCTCTATCTCATAGTACACACAGTCAAAACTTCACCAGATTTTTAAATTCTGAAGTAAACAAAAAACAAAAATTTAATTTCTGCACCATTATGCATACAATTGTTCAGGTCATGTTTCGTTTTTTTCTTGTAGGAGAGAGAAAACTAACTTCCAAAGTCTTACAAATACCAAGGCAAATCAAAACATGTTTCAACATTCTTTCCTCGACCAACTTTATCTGTTCTCTTTAGGGACATGGTCAGAATTTTGTTTCAATTCTGATTTCTCAAAGATATAGCTATTATAAATTTTGATTGAAAGACCGTTAATTGTCAGTGTAAAGTTTGAAGACAAATAGGAAGGACATTTTAGAAGCATGGTGCCCTTTATAAGGAGAAAAATGTTTTCTCAAAATTGAGCCACCATTCATAGGATGAAAAAGTGATGCTAGCTGTGGTCTTCCTTTCACAAAGAAAGGTGTTCCCAAACAGTTAGGGAGCCATGCAACTGAGTCGGGTTTCCAATTTCCCAGAGAAATAAGCCTTTCCAGCAACTGAAAAATCACACGCATTCTTGTTGAATCCTACAGGCTCAGAAATAAAAATAGAATACAATTTTATGTTTAAAATTTTTATTTCTATTTTTTAAATGTTTTTAATCTTTTGTTTGCAGTTTGATGCACACTCAAGGCACCACATATGCCAATATCAAGCAATTTTAAAAATCAAAAAGCAAAGATTTTAAAAGATTTAAAGCAAAGATTTGATTTTAAAAATCAAAAATTTCAAATCATGTCCGGACTAGATGGAAGGAGTAGGAAGCAAAAATATGGCTAAATCCCATCGTGAATGTGGAAAGAAAAGAGGTCTGATGTCAGTTTTGAAGTAAAAGCGATGTAATATGTAAATTAGCAGAGGGGAGGGTAAGTGATTGAGATTTCTGGAGTTTGACGCACACTCAATAATTAGCGTTATGCTAATATAAAACCACCACTTTTTTCTTTATTTTACTTTTGCCCAAAACCATGTATTTTTTCCACGTATATTTTATTCACGATGAAAACCTTCAAGTAATGTTACATACGCCATCACCAAAAAAATCATTCCAAACATTGCCACTGTTTTTTCTCTATATTCGGAAAGAATCATTTTTTCTGTATTCAGAAAGTATTACCACAATGGCACTTGTGACGAGACCGGACGGGCCAAGAGTTCATATTGGTATGAGCTCTACCAAAATCTTAAGAATCAATAGATTGATTTCAAAGGAAAATCATAGGCTTAATGCCGGTCGGGATTTAAAATAAGAGCGCTGAGTCATGAGGTCCTTTGTTCTTCCCATCAAGTTTCATCCTGATCTCTCCAATCTAAGCGTTTTCCAAGATTTCTGTTTCCCCCCTCCAACCCCCTATGTCCCAAGATCCGATTCGAATTGAAAATGGAGCATCCGAGACAAAAGATCTTTCTATATATCAAGTTTCATTAAGATCCGATCACCCATTCGTAAAATAAAGATACATCAATTTTCACGTTTTCCAAGAATTCCGGTTTCCCCTTCCAACTCCCCCCAGGGTCGCCGGATCTGGTCAGAATTTAAAATAAGAGCTCTAATGCACAAGATCCTTCTCAATATCAAATTTCATTAAGATCTGACCATCCGTTAGTAAGTTACAAATACCTCATTTTTCCAATTTTTCTGAATTACTCCCTCCCCCCCCCAACTCCACCAAAGAGGGCGGATCCAGTCTGGTTATGTCACTCACGTGTCTTGGACATGTTTTCATTCCTCTCACTAAGTTTCATCCTAACCTCTCCGCTTTAAGGGTTTTCCAAGATTTTCAGTCCCCCCCCCAATTACGCTGGATCCAGTCAGGATTTAAAATGAGAGACCTGAGTTACGAGGTGCTTCTAAATATGAAATTTCTTTAAGATACAATCACTCCTTCGAAAGTTAAAAATACCTCATTTTTTTCAAATTTTTCAGAATTAACCCTCCCTCCCCCCCCCCTCAACTCTCCCAAGTAGAGCGGATCCGTTCCGGTTATGTCAATCACGTATCTAGGACTTCTGCTTATTTTTCCCACCAAGTTTCATCCCAATCCCTCCACTCTAAGCGTTTTCCAAGATTTTAGGTTCCCTCCCCAACTCCCCCATATGTCACCGGATCCAGAGTGGATCTGTCCCGGTTATGTCAATCACGTATCTTGGACTTGTTTGTACTCTTCCCAACAAGTTTCATCCTGATCTCTCCGCTTTAAGTGGTTTCCAAGATTTCCGGTTCCCTCCCCCCCACCCCCACCCTTAATGACTCTAAATCCGGTCGGGATTTAAAGTAAGAGATCTGAGTTACGAGGTTCTTCTAAATATAAAATTTCATTAAGATCCGATCACTCCTTCGTAAGCTAATAATACCTCATTTTTTCTAATTTTTCAGAATCAACCCCCCCCCCAACTCCCTCAAACAGAGCAGATCCGTTTCGGTTATGTCAATCATGTATCTAGGACTTCTGCTTATTTTTCCCACCAAGTTTCATCCCGATCCCTCCACTCTAAGCATTTTCCAAGATTTTAGGTTCCCCCTCCAACTCCCCCCAATGTCACCGGATCTGGTCGGGATTTGAAATAAGAGCTCTGAGACACGATATCCTTCCAAACATTAAATTTTGTTAAGAACCCATCACCCGTTCGTAAGTTAAAAATACTTCATTTTATCTATTTTTCCAAATTAACTGGCCCACCACTCCCCCCCCCCCCAGATGGTCAAATCGGGAAAACGACTATTTCTAATTTAATTTGATCCGGTCCCAGATACGCTTGTCACGTTTCATCGTCCTAGCTTACCTGGAAGTGCCTAAAGTAGCAAAACCGGGACCAACAGACCAACAGAATTTGCGATCGCTATATGACACTTAGTTAATACCAAAAACGATGACATTTATCTGCTGACAGAAAAAAAAATCTTTGCAATGACACTTTTGAAGATCGATAAATCAATGGTCAAATATTACAGTGATAAACTGTCCAGATACATCAACTGACACCAGCATAAAATTCATCATTCAATGCACTACACAATCTTAAGAAAAGGGGCAACAATTTTTATGGCACTTGGTATTAACCAAGTGACATATAGCAGTCGCCAATTCTGTCGGTCTGTCTGTCGGTCTGTCGGTCTGTCGGTCCCGGTTTTGCTACTTTAGGCACTTCCAGGTAAGCTAGGACGATGAAATTTGGCAAGCGTATCAGGGACCGGACCAGATTAAATTAGAAATAGTCGTTTTCCCGATTTGACCATCTGGGGGGGAGTGGGGGCCCGGTTAATTCGCAAAAAATAGAAAAAATGAAGTATTTTTAACTTATCAGCGGGTATTTGGATCTTAATGAAATTTGATGTTTAAAATGATATTGTGTCTTAGAGCTCTTATTTTAAATCCCGACCGGATCTGATGACATTGGGGGGAGTTGGAGGGGGGAAACCTAAAGTCCCGGTTTTGCTACTTTAGGCACTTCCAGGTAAGCTAGGACGATGAAATTTGGCAAGCGTATCAGGGACCGGACCAGATTAAATTAGAAATAGTCACTTCTCGATTTGACCGTCTGGGGGGGGGAGTAGGGGCCGGTTAATTCGGAAAAATAGAAAAAATGAAGTATTTTTAACTTATGAGCGGGTGATTGGATCTTAATGAAATTTGATGTTTGGAATGATATTGTGTCTCAGAGCTCTTATTTTAAATCCCGACTGGGTCTGATGACATTGGGGGGAGTTGGAGGGGGGAAACCTAAAATCTTGGAAAACACTTAGAGTAGAGGGATCGGGATGAAACTTGATGGGAAAAATAAGCGTAAGTCCTAGATACATGATTGACATGATCGGAACTTATTTGCTCTCTTTGGGGTAGTTGGGGGGGGAGTAAGTCTTAAAAATTAGAAAAATGAGGTATTTTCAACTTACGAACGGGTGATCGGATCTCAATGAAATTTGATTTTTAGAAGGATATCGTGTCTTAGAGCTCTTATTTTAAATCCCGACCGGATCTGGTGATGTGGGCGGGGAGTTGGGAGGGGGAAACCTAAAACTTGGAAAACACTTAGAGTGGAGGGATCGGGATGAAACATGGTGGGAAAAATAAACACGAGTCCTAGATAGATGATTGACATAAACGGAACGGATCCGCTCTCTTTTGGGTAGTTGGGGGGGGGGGTTAATTCTGAAAAATTAGAAAAAATGAGGTATTTTTAACTTACGAACGGGTGATTGGATCTCCATGAAATTTGATTTTTAGAAGGATATCGTGGCTCAAAGCTCTTATTTTAAATCCTGACCGGATCTGGTGACATTGGGGGAAGTTTGGGGTGGGGAGACCCAAAATGATGGGAAACGCTTAGATTGGAGGGATTTGGATGAAACTTGGTTGGAAAAATAAGCAAAAGTCTTGCATACGTAATTTACATAATTGGAACGGATCCGCTCAATTGCGGGGGGGGGGGTAATTCTGAAAAATAAGAAAAATAACGTATATTTAATTTACGAAGGAGTGATCGGATCTTCATGAAACTTCATATTTAGAAGGACCTCGTAACTCCGATATCTTATTTTAAATCTCAACCGGATCAAACGTAATTGGGGGGGGGGGCAGTTGGGGGGACCGGAAATCTTAGAAAATACTTAAAGCGGTGAGATCAGGATGAAACTGGATGGGAAGAATAGAAACCTGTCTAAGATACGTGACTGACATAACTGGACCGGATCTGCTCTCTTTGGTGGAATTGGGAGGGGGGAGGTAATTTTGAAAATTGAGGTATTTGTAACTTACGAAAGGGTGACCAGATCTTAATGAAATTTGATATTTAGAAGGATCTTGTGCTATAAAGTTCTAATTTCAAATTCCGACCAGATCCTGTGACATTCGGGGGAGTTGGAAGGGCGGATCCGCTCTCTTTGGGGGAGTGGGGGCGAGGGTTAATTCTGAAAGATTATAAAAATGAGGTATTTCATTAGGTTCTTTAGGATTCTTTAGGTTTTGACCTTCTCACAAGTACCAAATGAGCTCTTGGCTCTTGGCTCTTCCAACCTCGTACCATATGAGCTCTCGGCTCTTCCGACCTCGTCACAAGTGCCATATGAGCTCTTAGCTCTTGTTCTTGTTTTTTTTAAATTACACTTCAATTTTTTTTTTATTTCTGTTTTTGTTTGACTAGTCCAAAAATCTTACCTTATCTTGCAATGGATAATTCAAAATCTGATAAAAAAAAACTTCCATCAGGTAAATCCAATGTTGTTTTCCCAGAAATCCCCTTGGTCCCCTTAAGAAGGTCAAAGAACCAGAAAGTCCATTCAATAAAAAAATCCTTTATTTGGCAACACAATGGTACGTTTTTCTATGACAGAAAAAACTATGAAATTTCTCCAAAGATAAAAAAACACAAAAACGACGATGATTTGTCTACTGACAGAAAGAAAAAATTGCGCTATCACAGTTTTGAAGATGACTAACAAACCAATGGTCAAACGTTACTCTGTCAAACTGTCCATACACCCAAATTCACACCAGCATGTAACTCATCATTCAAAACATTATACCATCATCAGAAAAGGGCCAAGAATTTTGTATCCAATTAAACTTCAAATTTTACAAAAAAAACTCTATTTTTGGTTAACTAGTCCTAAAACGATCTCAAAACTGATAATTTAAAAATCTGATAAAACTTCAACATGGTAAATCCAATGTTGTTTTCCTGGAGCCCCAAGTCCCCTGAGAAAGGCCATAGAAACCGGGAAGCCCGTTCAAAAACAGAAATCCTTTGAGAACCCGTTGGAGAAACTGCCAACAAGGATTTAGGTGGAACATAAATTTACTATCTGTATAGATACAAGATACAATAGGAATCGTATAGCAGCACATGAGCAGACAAACAGTCGTCAGTGTGTAACAAAAACGGTAGCAATTGGTCAGGTAATAGAGAAGCAGGCCAAAATATCTGGTTCTGCCTGCTTCATACACCTTAAGAAAGGTGAAATGGAAGAAAAGGTACAAGGAGCTAACCAATCCATATGTTTTCCCACAATTTATCATAGTACCCATACAAATATTAAGGGTTTGGATAAAATGATTGTTATGGATCAATAAGCAAATGAACAAACTTAGGTAGTAGACATTCAACTATTATGGGTTTAGACAGAATAACTAAGAAGCTTTCAAAACAGTCCTTGCATTGACAAGAAGCACTTCATCACGTGAGCCTCACAAACTTAGCAGAGCCTGTAATAGATGAAAACTGTGGAGATGTCAAGAGCCAAAGCCATTCCTAGAATCTTATTTTGTCAAAATTGGGTTAAAGTCAATGTGATGAGTCTCACGACCACTTCGACAACTACAAATTTTATACATAAGGAGCCTGTTTTTCTGCACTTTATTTCACTGGCATCTACTCCTGTAACTTCAGCTGATAGCAGGAGCAAATCAATCGCTGAATAGCAGGAGCAGATCAAACGGTCTGTCTGTTTTCCCCTTGATGAAAGCAAATTGTCAGGGTATGTGTGCATTTTCTTGAAGGACAGATCAAGATATGCACGAGCTGATCAAGGCACATAAGTCAAAAGGTCCTTTTGACTAAACTTTCTGAATGTCCTTAGAATCATTCAATTCCAACCTCAATCTTTCTTCCACAAAAAGTGAAAGGACTACCACAATTATGTCACTTGAAGTGAAAACCCATTCACTATCTATGAGTCCAAGATCAAACTGAATAAGGAGCGCAAGTGAACTTGTTACTACCTCTTTGATGTCTTATAGAATATGTAATAATATAGGAAAAAATCCCATCTAGAGGCCAGACCAAGTCTTAAAATATGTCTTGATTCTGAACACATTTAGCTCCATTTTTTCCTCAAAATGAATTACAGTAGGTCTCCTTTTCTAACAAGGACAAATAGCCGTAAATTGGAGCTTTGATATAACAATCGTTTTGCTGCATCTTGGAGGCCAAAACAAGTCTTCTTGTACAAATAAATGGTAAATGACAGCAGCTAAATACCCCAAATAGATATTACAGTTGTTTCGTTCTTATATAGGTGTTTTCCCCAATATTTTGAGCTACATCAATAATTTGCCCAGCACTTTACAATCACAAAAATACTAAGAACTGAGAAATTTGGTGCCATTGCAGATACATGTTATGCTGGAACAGTCTCTTGAGGAATGTTATCCATGAAAACCCATCGGCTGATTTCTTCAAAAGAAACTTCAACTAACACACCTCTAGGTAAAAAAAAAAAAAAAAAAAAAAAAAAAAAAAAAAAAAAAAAAAAAAAAAAAAAAATATATATAGACCAATTAAATATTCGGCCCTGGATTTTAAACAGCCTGGTGCCAAAACGAATATTATGAAAAAAATATCGCTACACATTTAGAAAAAATCAACAATAACACAAAGTATGGTAAAGCCTAGTTCTTTCAATAATTCCACAGCATAAAAGGCTTGCATACAATCCAAATAGAAAAAAAAATTACAACAATTAAATGGATAACTGCATTATCTGATTACCAGGACTGGTGGCATGCAATGAATTATATGATTTTGCCAATGATTTTGTTATAGAAAAAAGTATACATAATAAAGGCGAAATTCAGTCAGCCAAATTAACCTTAGCAACGTCTAAGGTACATAATTGGTCTATAACACATCAGCCCTATATAAGGAGAATACCCTCTCCCCAGGTAAACTTGGAACATTAGAAGGAAACAATCTTATTTACCTCCCTCCCCCCTAACGAATAAAATCCTCCAGTAAACCCTACCTCCTTCACCCACATCCCCAAAGGAATGGACTGATGTACACTGAGAAAATAGGGGTTTGCCAATAGTTCAATATAGAGAGTTACTAAGTAGAAAAAGGGAGCAAAATCGCTTACCAGGACATGAAGTGCAACAGTCCGCCATATACTGAGTAAAAATAACTTCAAGTTCATCATATATCAAAAGGGCTTCTTCTGGCAGTCCCAGCATTTGAAACACCAATCCAAGCTCATCTTGGAGCAAAAAATAATCACAAAAATCCCAAGAGCTTTCACTTCGTCTCTCTCGTTTACCCCTGACAGAGTCTTCATATTTGACAACCATTTTGTTAAATGAAAGCATCAAATAATATCTAAGCTTGTGTATGAAATTGTTCCATGGTTCCGGCTGTTTTGCTGAATCAATTAAGTTTGGTTCACAGACAGACAAGCACCTTTCTGGTGACTTTTGAGCAACTTCTGACTTAATTCTTTCTAGCACAGTTGATCTAGGGATTAATTTAGTTGTCTTTTTAATAATATCAGGGGTCTCAAAGCATACAATCAACCAGTCTGGAAATTCTTCTGACTTGATGGAAGTAAGCCAGTTTTGAATTTTTTCTTTTATACTTGTTTTGTACAATTCAAGGTCATTGCAATTTGTCCAAAAAATATGAAGAACCTTTCTATCTCTAATCCCTGACTCTTTAAAAGAATTAGAATCTGTCAAATGTAAAAATTTTGGTTTTAAAGTAATGGACTTGGACGGTCTCCCGTATGATCTCCTCCACTCAGCTTTATCCGTAGAAACAGCATCTTCAATAATTGTAGAAAAATTGGAAAAATGGTCATTGTCTCCCTGGTATGTGATAACTGGTCTGAAGTCAAAAATATTTGCCATATTTTAATGGGCTGCAGCAAGCATCTAAAATAAGGTAAAAAAAACTTATTCTTGTTCCCTTTTTTTTTGAGAAAATAAGAAAACGAGAAGAAATTATTTGTTAGTTACAGCATCAGTTACTTCAGAATTTCTATTACGAAAATATCACTAAAAGGTAGAGAACAAAGCATTTGCAGACAACATTCAACTGCGCTTCAATCTTGACAATGACTGAGTCTTTGTAGGCCTCTGCCCCCCCCCCTATCCCAAATGGCATGGCTAATTAGTAAAATCATGGGCACAGGCAATAGGGCATGCCCCCTTGGAAATTTGGGACTATAAAGTAATTATGAGTAAACAAAATAAAAAGAGCAGAATTACATGGAATAAATTTGTGTTGCCCCATTGTAGGCTGTCTGCCAATAGGTCTTGACCCTTAAAAAGGACAAAAAGTTCTATTTTGTGGCTGAATGACCCCTTTTCAGTTTTCACAAAAACATTTCTATATGATTTGGCTGGAGTAAAGAAAAAATAATAATAATAAAAAAAAAATCAAATTCTTCATAGTAATGAATGGCAAGTAAATAGTAATCCTTATCAATAGCAAAATCATATGATCATGATAGGATTAAATCAAAGGATCAGCTTTTTATGGTGATTCAAAATATGTATTTATATCAAGTTAGAAGCTAAACATACCAAGTTAGTACATAACTGATATACAAAATTATAGAAAAAAGAAAAAAACAACTTAAAAATGGGGCAATCTTGATAATAAATACGCCGTTAACTTTTGCTTGCATTGCAAAAGTACCCATGATCTGAAGCCACTATAATCAAAAATATTTTATTATATATTTTTCCCCTGAACAGATACATGCTTTTTGTGTTTCATCATCTTTTTTTTACCGGGAGTGACTGTATTGATCTAGTTGTTCACTTTGAATAACCTTTAATTTTTTACAGTTATGAAGCATAAAGTTGTCAAAAATATTGGTTTTTGGTATTCAAAATTAAACTAAAATATCACTATTACTCAGTGACATTCAGCACTTTCAGCCTTTCTCAATAATGCTCTGCATAAGAAATTTTTATTTGATTTTCTAAAACTGAGTCTTAATGTTTTACTTTGAACAAACTAATTTGAAAATGGCTTACTTTTCATAATCATTGTGTCTGAAGGGACTATATATTCTGGTGTTTCATAACCAAGCTCATAACTATTGACATTATTCAAAAATATCCATCCAACACATCATCATTACTCATTAGAACTGAAGGCTTGGAGTTTATATCTTATTTTTCATAAGTAGGCTATTGTTCTGTATATTTTTTTTAACATGGCTTTTTCATTGCCTGTAAAAAAATGTTTGCCTCTGAGCTTTGCTACCCATCAAAACCAAACAGAGATCATTAAGATATTGACCATTTTTTCTGCCTTAAAAAAAGTTTTGTGTTCAAAAAACTACGGTTTCATGAAATGTAATTAAACAAATAAAAAAAAAATTCAATTAAAAGTAAGGAGTAAGTTTAACACTCAAAACAAATTGAAATTGCTCTGTGTATAAGGGGGACTACCCCCTCCTTAATACCCGGCTCATTAAACAAAATTTTTTAAGGTTTGAAAAATCTTCTTTTTCAAATTAATGGCCCTTATGTTTTAGTAAACGTTCTTAAAGAATTTGGACAAAAAAACAAATTTCAGAGTAAAGAATAAGGAGCTAATGAGTAGACAGACAAAGAGTGAGTAGTTTGGCCATTAAGATATGCTTTCTTAGGCATTTGCCCACCGTCTCCACTTACACAATGCCTCACTCCTCATCACAGCTGATACGAAATTACACATCAAAAAATGTAATTTCGTTAAAAATTAAGCAAATCAAGTTTGTTTAATCCAGTATTGCCACCATGTGGCATTATTTCTTCTGCAACTTGGAAGCCTAAAATTTAGTTTATCAATGATTTTTCAATCAATTAGCTTCTCAGTATTTTAAATTAACTGCAAATTTGTCCTCTTGGGGGAACAAATTGTAGTTTGGTACTTTCGTTGTAGTTTGGTGTCCTGGAATGCCAGAAAACAAGACTTCCCCCTGGTCCAATCTGTACGGTCACTTCAAAAGGAACTTTAAATTTAAGTTTGAATGAAGTTTCTCCCAATTATCAATGACCTTTGGTTTGACACAATAACCCATGGGAAAAAAAACAAAACATATAAACATGCATCATGATCTTTCTTCTAAAAAAAAAAAAAAAGAAAAAAAAAATGCAAATTCCACATTTTGTGGATTGAAGCGTAAAACCTTTATGGTAGGGTTCTCTGATATGAAGTATCTTATAAAGAGATTTTCATTAGCAGTTCTTGCTTTTTGGGCTTGTTTTCCCAGTTTTCTAAAAATCTGGCATATTTTCTCTGATTTGTTGCTTTGGGGGGGGGGATAACAATAAACTGAATGAATTTTATATGTTGAGAATTAACTAAAAGAAGCAAGTTTTTTTCAACTGAAAGTAAGGAGCACCATTAAAACTTAAAACAAACAAAATTATTACATACATGAGGGTGGTTGCCTTGTTTCCAATATCTTGTTCTTTTTGCTAAATTTCAAATTTCGTTGCAATTCTTTAAGAACGACTCCTGAATCAAAAAGGCTGTTTAATTCAAATAAACAGCTCTTTTGAAAGTACTAAAAAAAAATTAGCGTAAAAGGGCAAGGTACTGACAAGTGGACAACCCCCTCATATACATAATAATTTCTGATCGTTATAAGTTTTAATGTTGCTCCTTACTTTCAGTTGAAAAAACTTGTTTTTTTGCTTAATATCTGATCGTTCTTAAATAATGCTGGGAAATCTGGCTCCCCCTCCATAGAAAATTCTCTCCCCCCATGAAAAAATCCCTCTATGGAAAGACTATTACACATGACAACCACCCACCCCCACCAGACAAAATGCCCACTGAAAATGTCTGTATACTTCACAATAGCCAATACTATATGTGAACAAGAACTAAGAACTCATATGGCACTTGTGACAAGGTCAGAAAAGCCAAGAGCTCATATGGCATGAGCTCTAGCAAAATTGTAGAATCAACAGATTGATTTAAGAGGAAAATCAGAGGTTTAATGCCGGTCAAGATTTAAAATAAGAGCTCTGAGACACCAGACACAAGGTCTTACTAACTATCAAAATTCATTAAGATCTGATAACCCATTTGTAAGTTAAAATACCTCATTTTTTCTAATTTTTCGTCTCCCTTCAGCCCCCCAGATGATCGAATCAGGGAAAACGACTGTTATCAAGTCAATTTGTGCTGGTCCCTGACACGCCTACAAATTGTCATTGTCCTAGCACGTCCAAAAGCACCAAACTTGCCAAAGCACTGGACCCCCCCCCCTAAATTCCCAAAAGAGAGCGGATTCAGCCCGGTTACGTCAATCACATATCTACGACATGTGCTGATTCTTTCAACCAAGTTTCATCCCAATCTCTCTACCCTAAGCGTTTTCTAAGATTTTTGCTTCCCCATTCCAACTCCCCCCAATACCACCAGATCTAGTAGGGATTTAAAATATGGGCTCTGAGACATGAGTTCCTTCTAAATATCAAATTTCATTCAGATCCAGACACCCATTTGTAAGTTAAAAATACTTCAATTTTTCTAATATTTCTGATATATTTCCTAAATATTTCTGAGGACAATTTTCATTGTCCTAGCAGGTTCAGAAGTAGCAAAATCGCCAAAGCACTGAAAATCCCCCCCAACTCCCCCAAAGAGATCAGATCCAGTCTGGTTATTTGGATTACGTATCTAGGACTTTTGCTTATTCTTTCCACTATGTTTCATCCAAAAATCCTCCACTCTAAGTGTTTTCCAAGATTTTTGGTTCCCCCCCGCCCCAACCCCCCCAATGTCACCGGATCTTTTCGTGATTTAAAATTAGAGCTTTGAAGCACGAGATCCTTCTAAATATTAAATTTCATTAAGATACAATCACTGGTTTGTAAGTTAAAAATACCTCGTATTTTCTAATTTTTCCAAACTAACTGTCCCTCCACTCCCCCTCCCCCCAGATGGTCGAATCGGGGAAAAGACTATTTCTAATTTAATCTGGTCTGCTCCCTGATACGCCTGCCAGCTTTCATTGTCCTACCTTATCTGGAAGTGCCTGAACTAGCAAAACCAGGACAGACAGACCAACAGAAATTGTGATCACTATATGTTACTTGGTAAATACCAAGTGCCAAAAGATGGGGAAAGTTCATAACTTGCAGCCCTTCCCCTGGGACTTCAGGAGGTTAAGTCATCCTCATAGACATACTTCATAAATTTGTTGACTATGCTGAACAAAATGGCTCAAAATTTTGGTGACTTTGGGAAAAAATGAGTGTAGGAGGGAGACTAGCTGCCCTCCAGTATTTTTGGTCACTTAAAAAGAGCACTAGAACTTCTGATTTCCAATCAAATAAACCCTCTTCTGATCTTCCACGATAACTGATTCAGTATCATCACACCTGGGCAAAGAAAAAGTAAACAAATAAACACACATCTGTGATCTTTCTTCTGGCAAAAATGCAGAATTTAGTATTTTGTACATAGCAGCTTGAAACCTCTACAGTAGCCTAGGGTTCTCTGGTATGCTGAATCTGATGGGCTGATTTTCATTAACATCACTTGATTAATTATCCCCTTTTCCAAAAATTGGGCAAATTCTTTTAGGCTTGTAATTTTGATGGGTACCATTAATTTAGACAAATTTTACATATTTTGAAGAAGCATCAAAACACAATTATTTTTTTGCATCTATTGTAATCAAGACTCTGTTTATAAGAGTTTTGGTTACTATTGATCTGCATCACTACTTACAGTTTGTTACCACAAACTGTTTGATCAGCATGAACAAGAGCTAAGAGCTCATATGGCATTTGTGACGAGGTCGGAAGAGCCAAGAGCTCATATGACATGAGCTCTAGCAAGATTCTAAGAATCAATAGATTGATTTAAAAGCGAAATCAGAGGCTTAATGCCGCTCGGGATTTAAAATAAGAGCTCTGAGACACAAGCTCCTTCAAAATATCAAAATTCCTTAAGATCTAATGACCCACTTGCAAGTTAAAAATACCTCATTTTTTCTAATTTTTCCTCTCCTTTCAACCCCACCAGATGGTCGAATTGGGGAAAACAATATTTTCAAGTCAATTTGCGCAGTTCCTTGACGTGCCTAACAATTTTCATTGTCCTAACACATCCCAAAGCACCAAATTTGCCTAAGCACTGGACCTCCCCCCAATAGAGCGGATCCAATCCAGTTACGTCAATCATGTATTGACGACATTTGGTTATTCTACCCACCAAGTATCATGCCAATCTCTCCACTCTAAGCGTTTTCCAAGATTTCTGGTTTCCCCATCCAACTCCCCCCTATGTCACCAGATCTGGTAGGGATTTAAGATAAGAGCTCTAAGAAATGAGTTCCTTCTGAATATCGAATTTCATTAAGATCTGATCACCCATTTGTAAGTTACAAATGGCTCATATTTTCTAATTTTTCTCAATTACCTCCCCCCCAACTCCCCCAAATAGAGTGGATCCGGTCGAGTTGTGTCAGTCACTTGTGCTTATTCTGCCCTTCAAGTTTCATCCTGATCTCTCTACTCTAAGCATTTTCCGGGTCTCCCCCCCAACTCCCCTCAATGACACTGGATCTGGTTGAGAAATAAAATAAGAGATCTGAGTTACGAGGTCCTTCTAAATATGAAATTTCATTAAGATACGATTACTCCTTTGTAAGTTAAAAATACCTCATTTTTTCTAATTTTTCAGAATTAACCCTCCCCCTAACTCTACCAAAGAGAGTGGATCCATTCCAGTTACGTGAATCATGTATCTAGGACGTGTGCTTAGTTTTTACACCAAGTTTCATCCCAATCCCTCAACTCTAAGCCATTTCCAATATTTTCAGTCCCCCCCCCCACTCCCCAATGACACTGGACCCAGTCAGGATTTAAAGTAAGAGATCTGAGTTACAAGGTCCTTATAAATATGAAATTTCATTAAGATACAATCACTCCTTTGTAAGTTGAAAATATCTAATTTTTCCTATTTTTTCAGAATTAATCCTCCCTCCCCCCCCCCAACTCTCCCAAAGAGATCGGATCCGTTCCTGTTATGTCAACCACATATCTAGGACTTGTGCTTATTTTTCCCACCAAGTTTCAACCCAATCCCTCCACTCTAAGCATTTTCCTGATTTTAGGTTCCCCCCCGCCCCAACTCCCCTAATGTCACCAGATCTGGTCGGGATTCAAAATAAGATCTCTGAGACACAATATCCTTCTAAATATCAAATTTCATTAAGATATGATCACTTGTTCATAAGCTAAAAATATTTTGTTTTTTCAAATTTTTCTGAATTAATCATCCCCCAACTCCCCCCACCCACAGATGGTCGAATTGGGGAAACGACTATTTCTAATTTAATCTGGTCTGGTTCCTGATAGGCCTGCCAAATTTCATCATCCTAGCTTATATGGAAGTGCCTAAACTAGCTAAACCAGGACAAACAGACAGACAGACCATCAGACAGAATTTGCAATTGCTATATGACACTTGGTTAATACCAAGTGCCATAAAAGCAATTCTAAAGGTATATCAGTTATCATAAAATTATGTTTCTTGTTTTTGTGAATTTTGGCCCAAGTCACATTTTACTTAGAGTTTGTTTTCACAAACTGTTTGATTAGATTCTCTTGAGATATTTTTTTTTTAACTTGTTCATTTTATTTGGTTGAGTGCTGGATTGTAAATTTGACAGCTGGATTGTAAGTTTAATTTTTTTTTTTTTTTCTTTCACTATTCTGTAATTTTTGTTTAAAATGTCTGAAGAAAGAAGGGATTTAAAACAAAAAAAGGCCATATGTGGAATATTCACAGTGTATATGCAATTTGGGATATATATTTTATCATTAGGAGGGAGAGTAAAGTAAAATGATGCACTTTCCTATGAAAGTGCGTGAAAGTGAAAGTTCCTATTTTTTTTCTTTCCTATGACTATCCTTATTTGTATTTTTTTTTTGTCTTGTAATTCCTTCTTTGCTTTGCTTTTGTTTGTATTTGTCAAAATTTATTTGTTTCTTTTCCTTTCCTTTCTTTATTACTCCATCAGCATTGTATCTTACATTTATGGTGGGGATTATATTATTATTATATATATATAGGACTAGAATAGTGGCTCTTGAGAAAGGCATGCTAGAAAAAAAGAAGAAAGACATTTGTAGATTGCGAAATTTATGTTCATTTTTTGTTTTTGACAATTTATACCTAGGCTCTCCCAAATATATTGCCCTAGGCTATGTAAAAAAAAACTAACATAATATTTGATGAAAACTGATTCAAAAGAGATAAAAATATGAAAAACAGGGAAATATTGCTTACTGGTACTTTCAAATGTACTTGGACAATTTAAAGTTCGAAAAAAATATAATATGCAGAATAATTGTACCTAACACAGTTTGCATGCATACCTGCTATACTTTACCCCCAGACTGTCTCCTAATTTGCAAATATATAGCCCAAGTTTGTATCTAAATTATTATATTTTCATCATATTTTGTACTATTTCATTAGGATTAATAAATTTAATTCAATATAGATAACAAGCTCAATGAAAATCAGTTCTACTTAGCTTTCTATATACATAGGGGCCATAACAGACAAGAATCATGTGTAAAATTCTAGTTTAGCTACTTTTTGCAATCTCAGAAAGGGGTTGGTTAGGAAAATTAAACTTCAGGGATGGGTCTACAGACTAAAGTATGTCCTGGGAAGGTATTTTGAAATGCCTATCTCTACTGTTTCTCTCTCTATGGGGCAGGGATCTTTTGTGACCTTTCACAATCTTTGTGCTATGAAAGTGAAACCTTTAAAGCAGGTCTTCCACTTAGATGAAGTATAAACAAACTGTTTTCAGCTTCACAACTTTGCTCAATCCTAATTTAAGATGTTTCAAAGATCTGCAAAAATGTTTCTTAAGTTTAGAAGAAAAAAACTATTCATATAGCTTATAATTCTACTCAAGTAAAAGGAATTCCATTTTCAGAACTAAAACTAGAGAAAAAGAAACTGATAACTGAAGACTAAGGTAAAACGTGCTGTTGTTAAAATTCTAATAGGTATATATTCTATAGATTTATATATATTCTATAGAATATTCTATATATTCTGTAGAATATATATATATATATATATATATATATATAATATATATATATATATATATATATATATATATATATATATATATATATATATATATATATATATATATATATATATATTCTATATATATATTTATATATATTCTATATATATATTATATAGGTAATATACCTGTAATGTAGGCAAATTTCAAGACCTAGAAATCAGAAGAGGGTTAACAGGAAAGCTTGGCAACACCTTCACAGAGTATGGTTTTGGCCCTGAATTCATTTCAAAAAAATGAGGGATATTGGAGGCAGATTAATGGTGAAAGCACCTCTAAAATTGAATTTCATTGCTCATGTGTTCGTTCTTTCATATTACTATCCTTATTTGTATTTTTTTGTCTTGTCAGTCCTTCTTTGCTTTGCTTTTGTTTGTATTTGTCAAAAATTATTTGTTTCTTTTCCTTTCCTTTCTTTATTACTCTATCAGCATTGTATCTTACATTTATGGTGGAGAATAAATTTATATTATATTATTATTATATATATATGACTAGAATAGCTATATCTTTCAAGTGTTTGCCCTACAAAGGGCAATTTTATCTCACCAGACAGTCTTTTCTTAGGTAAATATTTTAAGCTTTTGGTTACTGTGGACTCTTGTACTTATGGGCCTCACTAAGGGCTCAAAATCAATTTTCCTTCATAAACATTAACCAGAACGAAGTTATATCCGACCTGAAGGTTTACCTCCGTGATCTAATAATGCCTAAACTAATTCTTAATATGAAATTTTCAAATGAGACAAAGTTTTGAAATTCATTGCCGTTCAGTATGGCTGGTTACCTGATGCGTAGTGAATCAAGCTTTTACAGAGTATACTTTAGACCTAAAGCACAGGATTGGAACCCATAGTTAAAACACTCATTGCCGATATTGCGGCAAAAACTTCATAATTGTTTTTGAACTAAATAAATGGCTGAATCACATTCTGAAACTCTGTTGCCTTAGGTTTTACATTACCTTTGTGGATTTATTCTTTAGCCCGAAGACGATGCTTTTATTTCACTTAATTTCAGAAAGATGAAAAAAAATAAAGCATAAAATGGCAACAATCATGTAGAAAACTGTTTAAACTAAATTATCTAAAAACAGTGAAGGGTCACGAAAAGCACACAGTATGCACATCAGTAGAATCACCATAATCTAAATATTCCTCTCCCTGCTTAATACTACTACTACTAACAACTCATCGTAGCACCATGCCCTGATGCTAGCACAGCTACGCACGCTCCTCCTCCATCCCAATCTATTCAAAGCCTCCCTCCCTACACGCTCCCAGGAAGTTCCTATCTCCTTTAAATTTTTCTTTATGATATCCTCCCATCCCAGACGAGGATGACCTGCTTTCCATTTAGCCCTAGACGGCTGTCCGAAAAGGATAGTCTTTGGAAATCCGTCATTTTTTATCCGCAGAACGTACCCTAGCCATCTCAACCTTTTTTTTTCATTATAGCCCTAGAAAGCGGAATCTAACGATATTTCTAGTACAGCCTACTGTTTGAAATACAATCAGTCAGCAGGGTACCCAGAAGAATCCATAAGCAATTCCTCTCGAAAACATCTTTTAAATCTTCATCCGCTTGAAAACACCCTGAAAAAACATTCTGAGCCTTGGCTATTCTGCGTTTAATATCTTCACTGCTCCCACCGTCTTTACTAATAATATTACCAAAGTAAATAAAGCTGCCCATTTGATCAATCTTTTTTTTACCCAACGTCACCTTTTCATCTTCACTTTGTCCTAGCCTTAGTGACTTAGTCTTCTTAGCATTGATTTTCAAACCTATTCCAGCACCCTGGACTCGCAAAACCTCTAAGAGTTGTTCCATTTTGCTCATTCTTTCATCTAGGATGCTCAAATCATCAGTATAATCTAAATCCAAGAGAGTCTGTCCTTTCTATTTGACTCCATGGTCTCCCATTGCCTTTTCTGTGCTCCTTAAGACAAAGTCGAACAAAATGATCCATATAAAGGGGAAAAGAATATTACCCTGCTTAACTCCTGATTTAATACGAAACTAACTGCTAACTCCATTTCTTATTTTAACCTCAGCAGTATTATTATCGAACATAGTACTAATCACTTTAATGTATTTATCTGGTATACTATATAAGGATAAGACCCCTGCTAAAGCTCTCCTATCAACAGAATTGAACGCTGGCCTATTTAAACTTTTTTTCAATTTTATTAAGCTTTCTTCAAATCTAAAACATAACCAACATTATCACCATTCAAATCGATTAGTCTACCTATTCGATCTGTAATTAACATTTTCAAAGAATTAATACATTCCTTCCGATTTATTAAGAGTTCTACTATCCACTATCAAGCAACTACTAGGAAAGCTCTACTATCAAGCAACCTGGCTTGGTATTAAGTGCAAGTGTCCATAGTACATCAGATCTAACAACATCAACGATTGAGCTATCGACTAATGAACAATGGATTTGGACTTTATCCACATTTCTCGTAATATTAGGAACTTTTGTAACTTTATTAATTTTATCTGATAATAAAACACAATTTTTAAAACCTAAAATAATACTTAAATCATAATTAAATATAAGTTCATAATTATATTTCGATAATATAATAAATCTCATTGTTAGAAAATTCGATAAAACAAACATTGGACAGTTTTTCCTATAAGAATTAAAGTAATGACTTAGAAAATAATTCAAACACTCGTCATTATGCATACCATTGGGTTTCAAACATTTATCAATGATTAATCTTTATTTTTTCTAAACTCAAATGCATTGTTTTTAAGTTTATCACAAATATTATGCCATGAATACCATAAAGTACACTACGTTAAAGAATTTTGGTCTAATATAATCGGATTATTTGTATAAGATTGGTCAATTTCATTTTTACTACCTTCAACAATAATCAAACCCATTTAATAGAATACTTCTCTTAAGAACAAAATTTTCTTTTGATAAGAACAAATTATTTTTACTTGAATTTTAAGATAATTTTGATAAATTGTATTTTAGTAATTTTTCTTTAATATTTTCTTTTTTAATAAGGAATCTAACAAACTTAAAGCCGCATGTCTAGCCTCATTTGATTTATTTCCGGCAGCTCTACTAACTAATAGACTGTATAATTGTTCAATCATATTATTTATATTTAAAAACAATCCAGTTCCTACTTTTGTATCCATTTTATATGGATATTTTCATGGTATTTCTTATATCCATTTTATGGATTTCAGCAACCTTTAACAATCTGCACCTATGAAGTTTTATAAAATCAACTAGTTTAACACGTTCAAGCACTCCATGGCCTTTTTCCCACCATATTTTTGATTCAATTCGCACGATTACTCTATAGTGTCTTGAAGGAATTCAGGATGTTCTAAATAACAATTAGGCAACAGAAAAGAAGTTGGTTCTTTACTGCCCAGCTAACTCGCGCAATTTATCAGATAATTCACATGTAATAAGATTTGTCTGTCTAACTGTAGAAAATTGAAATATCTCCGATGTATCGTTTGGGAGATAGCCTTTACCAGAAATATTCTTTTTCCTATTAATTCTAACCAAATCGTTTACGTTAAATTTATGTTCCTTTTTTTGAGATTTCATGGCTGGAAACAGATTTTTATACACCTTGTTTGAAATACTTATCTACTAGCATCTATTGGTTTCGTTTTTCTTGATCTATGATTTTAACTATTATAATTTTTAATGAATGACGGTAATATATCAACCCGACGTTTAATATTATTGTAAGTAAAATATTTCAATAGTTTCTCTTTAATACTTGAGCTTTCCACTATTTAAGCTTTCGTTTCACTTTCAGACGAAAACCAATGAATTTCATGGCTTTATAAAAATACTTGAACGTTTTTCATAACAAATACTTCACCTTTATCTGTCTGTAACTTTGTAGGTTTTTTATTTTTAGGTAAATCTGTAAAATAACTATTAATTTCCTTACCCTTTTTAGTTTTTAAAGGATTACACCAAACATATTTACTAAAACAATCAATCACTGCAGGAATGTAACTAAAATTATTATTTTCCTTTTTATACTGTTTCATATCAACTAAATTGGCTTACCATTGTTAATCAATATCATGTATATACACGTGTCTTCTTTCAAATGGGTGATAAGAGGGTCGGTGTAAAGAATAAACATTTTTTTAAAAATATTTCTTTTATTTTAGCTTCTGAAATAGTGCAGTAATTTTCTTTTAATTTTCTATGTAAATCATCAATCCCTGAAAAATTTAAGTAATATAACTCTAAAGCCTTGTCTTTCAAAAGCAAATCTTCGAATCGCTTGTCCCCAGCTTTTTCCTCTACCCAGGATTTTTTCATTGCTTTCATTATTAAAAACGATTTTTCTTACAACCGCATGATTCACAAATACCTTTAATCATAGGCACATCATTTCTTTTTGAAGCTGCTCCAGTCATTGAAGTAGTTGTAGTAGCTTTTTTACATCGCATACAATAAATCTTACTTTGTAAATTCATTTCCATTTATGAGAGACTGAAACTATTAAATAAATTTTGTGAATAATAAATATCACTAAAAAGAAAACAATGGAAATCCCCAGGCTTGACTGTTTAGAGATCTTGAAAACTTGTTAAATAAAATCGTTGCCTAATAAATGGCTGACGTTGCAGAAGTGATTATAAGTTGTTTACAACAAAAATCCAAATTCACCAAGATAAAAATAAACTATCGCGTTACACAATTCATGAATTACGTGCAGCAGCGAAACTATTTGATATAAAGCTATTGGTAGAAAAGATGAACTATTAAATAAAATAAATAATCATCTTAATAATAAAAATTATTTGAAGAAAATTTGATTGAGTTAGAGTTAATGCAAAGCGTCAGAATGATAAGGAACCCTTCAGATTTAGTATTATTCCGGATTTAAAAATAGGTTCAAAATGAAACAATGGAAAAGAACAAAACAATTTCAGATTTACGAAATCAGTTTAACCCTATGAGAAAAAAAAAGACATTTTTGAACTTAACATTTTTTTAAATCAAAAAAGGTTCCAACTGCTTGAAATTTCAACGAAGTGAAGAATAAAGGAATGGACTATTTCGATAAACAAGTTTAGAATAATAAGAAAGTGAATGAGGATGCTCAAGAACACACTAGAGATTTCAGTGGTCAAACATCTCTAAAAATATAGGAATATTGACATTGCGAATTTATTTATAAATAAGGAAAAAATGAGACAAGTTCCAGATATTCTAGAATATATGTTTAAAGAAAAAGAATATGATAATAATCCAAGTATTCAATGGATTAGAAAACGTACCCTTATATGTAGTATTTCAATAAATACAGTTGGAGCTGATTTTGGACCAATCTCTGACTCTGTTGTTAAAGATTTAGAAAATAGAACGAATGATAGGGATAGTTACCGAGTCCAATTTACTACACTTTTTTATATTTTATTCTCAGAAGAATAATGAAGAACTCAGGACTCAAACCATAAAAACATAAAAATCCAGGAGTAGCAAACCATAGCTACTCCTGGATTTTTAATAAAGATAGCAACATCGAACAGAGCCATCTAAATAGTAGGCACATAAATATACACACTTTAGTGATAGACCACATGACCAGATCAGGCTTACAGTTTGAAGGAGTGGATGGAATTGACTATCGAATGACAAGATTACCAAATTATGTGGGAGGTACTTATAAAGAATTGCCAGAATTTCAAAAACAAATAAAAAAAAGCTCTCATTAAAATAAAAAATAATAATAATAAATGCTTTCTTTGGTCAATGCTCGCTTATCTTCACCCAGCTAAAAATAATGTAGAAAGACTATCAAACTATCAAAAACTTGAAAATGAATTTGACTTTAAAGGGATTACTAATTTTCCAATTAATATTCCAAATATCTATAAATTTAAATAAAAATATGATATTAAAATTTCTTTATTTGAAATAAGTAAAAATAAAGTGGTTAGAGCTCATATTCCTAAATTTAAGATAAATGGAAAAACTGCTAAACATATGATTAATTTACTCTATTTTGATAATCATTATGTTTTAATTAAAGATATAAGTAGATTACTTGCATTTCAAATAACTAAAAATGGTAATAAACTCCTCTATGTACATTCTGTGAAAGACAATTTAATGAACAAGAAAAATTTGATAAACACAATAACAAAAAAAAATTGTGAACATCTTGACATCATTATGACAAAACTAGGATCAGTTATTTAATTCAAAAATATATCTAAACAAATGAAGGTACCCTATTGCATAATAGCTGATTTTGAATTGTATAACGAAGAATTTAATCGAAGGAAAGTTAAAGAGACAATTAAAGTAGCAGAGCAAAAGCCATTTTCTTATGAATACCAAGTATGTTGTTCCTTTGATACAATACAAAATAAATATTACGAATACTTTGGTGAAGATACTAGCGGGCATTTTGTAACTACCAGAACAGAAGTTTGCTAAGAAATAGCTAATCTGAGACAATAGACAGGAATAGAATAGACTAGAAATAGCTAATATGAGAATAGACAGGAAGATCACGGTTATACACAAGAAAAGGTAAAAGACAATTTAATAATAAAACTAATAAAAGCTGTCATATTTGTGAAAAGAAAATAGTAGATAATAGTTTCTATTACGATCACGATCACGATCATATGACTTGTAAAATACTTGGATTTAGACATGAATGTAATACAAAATTTATAGTCCCTAAACATATTCCTATTGTAATGCATAACATCTCAAATATAACTCTCATTTATTGCTTAAAGAACTAGTACCTGATAATGGTATCTTTAATTCGGTGGGAAGCTTTATATCATTTTATTAAATAACTACTATAAAAGAAAAACTATATGATAATATGACTATATGATAAATATATGAAAAAATTTAATAAAACACAACCTTCAAATTATGTAATGTATGTAGATGTTAAAAATTGCTATGGTTGGACAATGTCTCAAATTTATCGAAAAATATTTTAAATTTATTAATATACTAGACTATTCAACAGAAAATAATTCCTTAGATTATTACAGACAATTAAAACAACAAGTCTATTCGGAAATGAATAAGGACAATGTAGAAGCCATTTATGAAGTACATTTAGAAACCCAAGGCAACTACATGCCCTACATAAAGATTTACCTCAGGCGCCCGATCATTATGAGTAAAATTATGTACAACTCTATATAATGAAACGAATTATGCCGTACATTGTAAGAATTTGTAATTTTATTTAAAGTAGGGTTTAGTGCTAAAAAAAAGTACAGAGGATACTAGCAAATACAGAAGCAGATTATTTAAAAGGCTACATTAATCATAATAGTAAACTACGTCAAAATGTAAGAATGATTTCGAAAAGAATTTCTTTAAACTTATGAATAATATACGTTTTGAAAAGACTATGGAAACTTTGAGAAAAAGAGCAAATATTGAAATAATTACTAGTGATGAGGAAAGACAAAAAATCTTTAAAAATCAAGCTTTACATCTGAAATCGTATTTAGCTATACATTTTCAGTAGCTAAAATGGCAAAATCAAAAATAAAATTAGATAAACCTTTTTACATTGCATTTTTTGTATTAGAGCTATCTCTGTTACTAATGTTTGAGTTTCATTATGAATACATGAAACCAAAATATAGCTAAAACATTGACTTATGTCATATGGATACGGAGAGGTTTCTTTATGATATTCAAAATAAGGATTTTTATCAAGATATTAAACCTAACCTCCAAGAAAAGTTCGATACTTCAAACCATAGGAAAGTCAATCCTTATAACTTCCCTGCAGTCATTAAAAAAGTGAGAGGCATGATAAAGGATGAATTATCTGGAACAACAATATTTGAGTTTTTAGGTTTAAGATAAAAAGTATATGCTTATTTAAAAGAGGGTAACGATGAAACCAAAGCAAAGAAAAAATTTAAAGGTATCAAAATGAATATCGTTAAAGATAAAATAACATTACAGAATTATAAAGATGCATTATTCAGAAAAGTGGAATGCTTATTAGAAACTCAGTATACCTTAAGAGCCAATAAACATGTTTATTGTTATTAGAAAACGAAATAAATAAGCTATAGACCCTAATGACACGAAAAGAAAAGTACTGAAAAATAAAGTAAATATGGAGCCCTGAGGATTTAATCCTATAGTCAAGTCAGTTAGTTAGACAATTGCTTCAGTTAGATAGTTAAGTTTGTTAGTTAATTAAGTTAACTTAGCTAGTTAGGTAGTTAAGTTAGTTAAGTAGTTAGGTAGTTAGGTTAGTTATATAGTTAAGTTAATTAGTTAACTTAGTTAGGTAGTTAGGTTAGTTAAGTAGTTGGGTAGTTGGGTATCTAAGTTAGTAAAGAAGTTAAGGTAGTTAGATAGTTAAGTTAGTCAGTTAGTTAAGTTGGTTAGGTAGTTAAGTTAGTTAAGTAGTTAGGTTGTTAGGTTAGTTAGGTAGTTAATTGAGTAAGGAAGTTAAGTTAGATTAAGCATTGAAGTTATTAAGGAAGTTAAGTCAGTTAGATAGTTAATTAAGTTAGTTAGGTAGTTAGGTTAGTTAAGCAAGTAAGTTAGATAGGTAGTTAAGTTAGCTAGTTAGGTTAGCTAGGTAGTTGAGTATTTTATCTATTAAAATTTTGTACTAAGTAAATGAATCAAATATGACCTATTAAAGTATATAATTTTAAACCTTCGAATGGTCAATCGCATAATAAACATCTACTAGCACCTCAATGGCCTTTTAGATTATTAATTTGCGGAAATTTGGGTAGCGGTAAAACCAATTTACTTTTGAATTTAATATAAGATTATTTATATTTTGATAAAGTTTATATGCTAAAAGATCTTGAGGATAACAAATATGAAGACCTAATTCAGACAATAAACTGTTTAGATGGGAAAAGCAGACAGAAAATATTGTTTGCAAGTATCGATAAAGACGATATCGTAAAAGTAGATGACATAGACCCTAATTATATGAATTTAGTAGTCTTTGACAGTTTTGCAACAGTTAAAGACTAGCAAAAATTGATGATTTATTCGTGAGATGTAGAAAACGAAATGCATCAATAGTACATATTTCATAATGCTATTTTGATACCCCTAAATTCATGCAATTAAATTGTAATTATTTGACATTTTTCAAATGTTCTAATCCAAACGAAATTGATAGAATGAGACAAAATCATGCATCTGACTTAAAAAAAAAGATAAGTTTCTTAACCATTTTAATTATACTTCAAAGGGTCATGGAGTTTTACTTGTTGATCTGAAAACAAATAAAAAATCTTTAAAATATAGAAAGTACTTTGACATACCGTTACGAAATAATAGAATTTGCGAATAAATGTATTTCTATAATAAAAGAATAAATTTGGAAGCCTAGGAAATAAAGCCAGTAAAGATAAAAGTGAAAATAGATTACTCGATGATAATCATAATTTTTATTTACTGTGTAATCGCTTAATTAATTTAGGTGATGCAAAATCAGACAAAGATGCTTTACAAAATGCAAAAATTATTTTAAACGAATCCAAAGGTGAAGTTGCTAACCAACAAAATTCCTACGAATCAGTATTATAGTGAGAATATTAATAAATTAACTGATATTTATCAATCACCTGATAATATGTTGACTAGAGTCGATGATGAAGGATTATGTGTAAAATGCTTCAAAAATAGCAAAAGAATATGTAAATTTGGAAAATAGAAGAATTGGAAATTTTGCCAACCCAGAAAATTCTGTAGATGCAGTTAACATTTCAAAGTTAAACAATTTCAAACAAGAAATTATAAATGAGCAAATCCTAAGCAATCTGGCATTAAGCGAAGATTTTGGCAAGTATACTAAAATTTATCAATCCTCTGACAATATCAAACAGTTTGTGGTAATTAAACAGTTCGTGGTAACGAACTGTAGTAAGGAGCGACCCGGCTCAATAGTAAACGAAACTCTAAAACACGGAATTTTGATGCTAAGAGATACATCAAAAGAATCGAATTTTCATGCCGATTCTAGATATATAAGTTATAGATATATAAGTAACCAAAACTCTAAAAAATGGAATTTTGATACCAATAGCTATATCAAAAGAATCGCATTTTAATGTTGGTTTTAAATATATAAGTTTCATCAAATTTAATCTTTGTCATCAAAAGTTACGAGCCTGAGAAAATTTGCCTTATTTTGGAAAATAGGGGGAAACACCACCTAAAAGTCATAGAATCTTAACGAAAATCACACGATCGTGATCAGCTTATACGAGAATCCTATAGCAAAAATTCCAAGCTCCTATCTACAAAAATGTGGAATTTTGAATTTTTTGCCAGAAGACAGATCACGGGTGCGTGTTTATTTTTTTATTTTATTTTTTTTCCCAGGGGTCCTCGTATCGACCAAGTGGTCCTAGAATCTCGCAAGAGGGCTCATTCTAACGGAAATGAAAAGTTCTAGTGCCCTTTTTAAGTGACCAAAAAAATTGGAGGGCACCTAGGCCCCCTCCCACGCTCATTTTTTCCCAAAGTCAACGGATCTATATTTTGAGATAGCCATTTTGTTCCGCATAGTCAAAAACCATAATAACTATGTCTTTGGAATGACTCACTCCCCCACAGTCCCTGGGGGAGGGGCTGCAAGTTACAAACTTTGTCCAGTGTTTACATACAGTAATGGTTATTGCGAAGTGTACAGACGTTTTCAGGGGGATTTCTTTGGTTTGGGGCGGGTTTGAGGGGAGGAGGCTATGTGGGAGGATCTTCTCTTGGAGGAACATGTCATGGGGGAAGAGAAATTCAATGAAAAGGGTGCAGGATTTTCTAGCATTACTATAAAAAAAAACAATGAAAATATAAACAAGAAAAAGTTTTTCAACTGAAAGTAAAGAGTAGCATTAAAACTTAAAACTAACATAGATTATTACGCATATGAGGGGTTCTAAAAATACTTTAGCATAAAGGGCGAGGTATTTAGGTGGAGATAAATACCTTGCTCTTTATGCTAAGTGTTTTTAGTAATTTCAACTATTTATTCCACGGCCTTGCTGATTCAGGGGTCATTCTTAAAGAATTGGGACAAAACTTAAGATTTAGTGTAAAAGGCGAGGTATTAACGAGGGGACAAACCCCCTCATATACATAATAAAAAATATAAGAGCATAAAAGTTTGTTACGTAAGTTAATTCTTAAGTTACGTATATTTTTTACTAATAAAAACTTTCGTTAAAAATTAAAAGTTCTAGTTGCCTTTTTAAGTAACCAAAAAATTGGAGGGCAACTAGGCCTCCTTCCCCACCCCTTATTTCTCAAAATCGTCTGATCAAAACTAAGAGAAAGCCGTTTAGCAAAAAAAAATTAATATGCAAATTTCATTTTACTAATTAATGTGCGGAGAGCCAAAATCAAAAATGCATTAATTAAAAAACGTTCAGAAATTAAATAAAAAAACTAGTTTTTTAAACTGAAAGTAAGGAGCGATATTAAAACTTAAAACGGACAGAAATTACTCCGTATATGAAACGGGTTGTCCCCTCCGCAATCCCTTACTCTTTACGCTAAAGTTTGATTCTCTACCACAATTCTACTTTTTAAAACAATTAAAAACTTTAGCGTAAAGAGCGAGGGATTGCGGAGGGGACAACCCATTTCATATACGGAGTAATTTCTGTACGTTTTAAGTGTTAATATCGCTCCTTACTTTCAGTTTAAAAAACTAGTTTTTTTATTTAATATTGACTAGAGTTGATGACAAAGGACTATTAGTGAAAAATACCTTATAAGTAAAAAAAGAAGATATTAATGCAGAAAATAGAAGAATTAGTAATGTTGCAAACCCAAAACTGGTAGATGCAGTTAATCTTTCAACATTATTCGTATCCTCGAAGGATTTTATGCAGTAATCTGAACGTTTAGACAATTTCGAAAATGTTGTAATAAATATACCTGAATAAAATCCCGATGAATCACTTCAATAGAGAATGAAATGAAGGTTGAACTAAAATGAATAATATCATAAATAAATAAATAATAATAATAAGTCCACTTGGAAAAGCTTCTTTAAAAAGTGTTGCTGCAACCTTAGGAGCATATGCAGGTAAGCAAGTTGCTGATAAAATTACTGGTAACTCTGGCGGACCTATAAAATTTACAGGGAAAATCGTTGAAATATGAAATGATGACGTTCCGCAGAAACGTGGAAGACCTAAAAAAGCTATTTAAAAAGTTGAAGTTTTTAAACAACGGGGAAGACGTAAAAAACTTGTTGATACCGCAGTTTCACCCCCTTATTCAGAAACCGTAAGAAAAAGCGCCTAAAAAAAGAAAAATTACATGATACCCTTAAAAAAATTTGCTATATTAAAAAAAAAGAATTTAAAAAAACGAATTTAAAACGAATTTTCAACGAATTTAAAAAAAAGGGAATAGTTGTGGGAAAAGTGGAAGTCATGGCCAATTGTAGAAAAAAGCCAAGACAGATTGTCCAGCCCAGTCAAGGTTAATTTTACCCCTTTGATGGCCGTTGTTACTGTCTCCCATTTATGCTCCGTGCAAACGTGTCCCTTCACAATGCCGAACTAGAGTCGTACCGGTTGGAGGTTCTCGCTGGGGAACAATCGCAGGTTGACTACGAGTTGACTTGCATGAAAATTTTCCTCTCGTGCATATCACTCCTTTGATAAATCAATATCAAAGAAAACGTTGCAATTAATTGTGACTTGAGTGGGCCACCTGGTACTCATTTTACTTATTATTTCGATGATTTGTTGCTATTTTTTTGATTTGTTTAGTATTCTGACAGAGAATGAAATGGTAAAATATTTAAAGACTTCAGATAAACCAATTGCATATTATTCTATTCCAATACAAAATTAAAGTGATGTCAATTGTTGACACTTATGTGTAGAGTATATTAAAAAAGATTCAAGGGGGTGGATCTATGAAATTTTATTTAGATTTTAATTCTTAATGTCAATAGAAGAAGAATTAGAGAAAAGATTATGTGTTTATCGTAGATGTTGTAAATATTATGGAAATGTTAGCAATGAATGAATGAATGAACTTCATTAACCATAAAAGTATAAAAAACACCAAGTATGGACTATTATAAATAGACAACAACAAAGCGATAAGCAGCGAGTAAAAAATGTTAATAGTGCTCTCTTAGTATCTAAATTTATATTTAGGGCTTCAGGTTTGTCAGCTTTTGTTAATTTATCCCTTGCTTCTCTAAGTCTTGGCACAGTTGTGATTGAAGCACTTAAAAAATATCTAAGAATAGCAGAATGAAAGGTTGAGCATAAAACTGCTTATTCATTCTATTTAGAATTGTTTGCTATGTGCAAATCGGGGGAATTGACTAATGAAGAAACAATTAAACGAGAAAATGAATTACACAAAGCATTACAGTTTTTTCGTTGTGAAAAATATATGAAGCAAGTAAAATTAAATGGTTATAAATACTGCTCCGAGTCTGTAAATTTTTACACGTAAATAAAACCCTTTTTACTTTATGCACTATATTTTCTCAAACCTTAAAAATACAAACTATCTTTCCCTAGAATGCTAAGACTATGCCCACCATATAAACAAATAACGCGTAATTGCTCAATTTGTTCTCTGACACATGTTTGGATTTCTTGCCAGAAATCTTTTACTGGTGAAAGATGTCTGAGAAGAAAGCCAAAGGTTATTAAAGGAATAAAAATTATTTCTCATTAAAAAAAATTGATGAATAAAAATGTTTACGAATAAATGTAGAAACTTTTAGGCGAAACGAAAATGGAAAATAAATATAATCGATTTATTAGGAATGAAGATTTAGACAATGGAATGGAATTCAAGATTAAAGCAATTAAATGTGTTACAACTAAATATGGAAAGAAAACCGTTATCAGTATTGATTTTAAAGATAAAATGGTTGATCTATTTGCCCCCAAGTGTTTCGATTCTAAAGTAGCTGACCTTGAGAAGAAAATATACAAAATTATATAAAGATTGGATTTTAAATGCTATAGAAAGAAAAGGGAAAAATTATATTTTTTTTTAGATATTGATATCGAACTATCCACTAAATGTTAAATCATATTAAATTATTGTATCTTATCAGTAGTATAGGAAAAATAGAATATAATTAACCTCTTATTTTACAAGTTCATCCAATTTTTATTTCACAAGACCTGTTTTGATATTATAAATTAATTAGATGTTGATATGGAACTATCCGCTAAATGTTAAATCATTTTAAGCTATTACATTTTATTAGTAGTATAGGAAGAAAGGAATATAATTAAACTATTTTCTAAATTACATCTAAATTTCTTATTTCATAACACCTGTTTTGATCTTAAGGCTCATGGTAGAAAACTGTAAAAATTTAGGGAATTTTAATTTAAATTGGTGTGAGTTCAAACGAAAATCGGATAAATTGATGGGGTAGTCTAGGTGGGGCCTAAAACCCGTTTTCACATTGTGAAGAAGTAAAAAATGAGACCAAACTTTGATTTCCAAAGACCGGTTTTCATGTTGAATTTCAGGATGGAAAATGTTCAAAAGGTTCAATATTTGATGTAAAATGATGTAAAATGAACTGAGAGTGATATAAATTGATAGGGTAATCTAAATGGGGCCTAGAACCCGTGTTCACGTTGTGAAAGTGTCTAAAAATGAGACCAAATTCCTATTTCTAAGGACCTATTTTCACGTTGAGTGTCGGGGTGAAAAATGTTCAAAATTGTTAATATTTGATGATAAAGTGTTATAAAACGGACTTAAAAGAGTGTAAATGGATGAGGTGATCTAGGCAGGGCCTAAAACCCGTATTCACATGGTGAAAAAGTATTAAAATGAGACCAAACACTGATTACCAAAGGACCTGTTTTCATGTTGAATGTCGGGTTGAAAAATGTTCAAATGTTTATTATTTGATGTTAAAATGATGTAAAAAGGACTGAAAATGATGTAAATTGATGAGGTGATCTAGGTGGGGCCTATAACCAATGTTCACATTGTGAAAAAGCATAAAAATGAGACCAAACTATGATTTCCAAGGACCTATTTTAATTTTGAACGTTGGGACGCAAAATATTCAAAATGTTTCATATTCTATGTTAAAATGATGTAAAATGGACTGAAAATGATGTAAATTGATGGGGTGGTCAAGGTGGTCCAAAATCGGCAATTACTATACTACTTCCACACTTTTAGTTGAGACATATTTTTTTAATCGCATTTCATTAAAAGGAAGAAAATTCAATATTTCAATGCTCTTTTTCTGGTTTTCGGTTGGTTGCAAAGCTTAGAGAAAAACTTTTTTGAAAGGTAATGAAAAAAGTATTAAAAGTAAAATAAAAATAAATAAAAAGAACAAAGTAAAGTAATTAGAAAAAATATACAAAAAATAGCCTACTTATGTAAAATAAGATAGGAACTCCTAGTATCCAGTTCTATTTAGCAATGCTGAAGTGTTGGATGGACTTTATTTAACAACATCAACATTTTTGAACTCGGTTATTAAACACTGACATATTCAATATTTTCAGACCCTGTAATTATAAAAAGTAAAGCATTTTCAGAGTAGTTGGTTGAATTTGAAGTATTGAGACTAATATTTAAAGAATATAGCAAAAATTTCCTATCTCTAAAAAATTTAAGATTTTTCAAAGTGAACAACTACGTCAGTACATTCTTGGTTAAAAAATAATAGTGAAAAATAACAGCGAAAAAAATGTGTATCCGTTCTGGGAAAAATAAGATATTAAATATTTCTTATTATAGTGGCTTCATAAATCAACTCAAGGGTACTCAGGCTAGCTCAATCTGACAGAGTACTTTTTATCGGAATTGCCCCCTTTTAAGTTCTTTTTCTTTCGTTTTTTATAATTATACGAAGTTTCCTATGGACTAATAGCTTCGAATGATTAATTTCAAACTCGAAACAAAAACATATTTGAATAAAAATGATTATTTGATTTAATGTTATCAGAATTTAGGTCATTATGCTTTTGTTATTAATGAGGATGCAATTTACCTACACCATTCATTACTACGAAGAATTCGACTTTTTTACTTCAACCAAGCCATCTAAAAACTTCTTTTGTGAAAAAATGGCAAAGGGTTACTCTATCACAAACTGGAACTCATATTGTCCCTAATAAGGGCCAATCCTTATTGGTGGTAAGCCAACCATGGGCCAGCACAAAATTTTCTCATAGTTTTCCCTACTATACTCTCTTTCATTCGGTTTTCTCAAAATAACCTTATAGTCCTCAACTTCTAGAGGAGATAAAGACCCCCCCCCTGCCCCCCTACAGGCGCCCATGAATATAATGTAACAGTATTTTTCAGATAGCCCTATCTTAATGAACACCGACTTTGGTTTAAAGTGTTGTCGTTATCTCTTAATTTGGTCAAAGTAAATCGAGAAAATCTTGTTTAGAAAATTGAGTCTATGTGCACGGATGAGGAGAAGTTTCTGTAAAGCGATAATAAATACTTGAGTTTGAGTTTTATTTTAGTGGCACATAGATTTGGCCTCTTGGACGCATTTACTACATTCTCTCCGATGGCTCAATTCTGCACAGCAAAGTTAAGATCCTTTTGTAAAGCTTGGCCACCTTTTAACTTATTCATACTATTTTCCACCACCTTGCTTAGTGTATTATAAAACACTAATGCACGAGAAGGAGGCAGAGGCAGTGGCAAGTTTTTGCAGTATTTATGGGTAATATTAATTTTTGCATCCATTACTCCCATTCCACCCAATCTCTTAGCAAAGAAAGTGGGTTTCTCTTTTATTAAATACATCAAAATGACGCCCCAAAAGAAACTATGTCCAGGCTATTCCTCCGAGGGTAAGAGGAGTTAATTTAATTATTCAAAGGTGCCCAGTGATTAGTTCGTTTATTTTGTCTATGATTTTGCATATAACTAAGGCTTCGCCATCTGCAAAGCTTTTTGGTATTTTCAGAAGCTGGCAAACATCTTCTAAATACTTTAGATCGTCATGTTCTTCAATACCTTCACTTATATTTTCTAGCAAAAATATCTGGTTTGCTTCCTTTACAACAAATTTCTTAGAATCTGCTGTCTGATTTTGAATTTCACAATTAAATTGGCCAAGGTTTTGAAAAAGGGCAACATTGTCATTCATCACTGATTTGACCAAAGTCAGGATTTGAAATAAGCTCTTCCCTTCACTCCTTTTAAAAAACTCATCCCACTTTGAGCTATCATTATGAACCTCGGCTGTTTTTACCTCTTTATCGTTTTCACTTCTATGCTGCTTTCCCCTCGGCTTCTTCTTTACTGACACATATTCTCTTAGTGTTTTTTCTTCTATCATTTTTCTATTTGCCTCTTTTGTTTCCTTATTATGTTTTGAAAGTATTATTCTTAGTCTTTCTTCAAATATTTTTTGCTTCTCTATATTTTCTTCCCTTTCAACAAGAAGGCTTGATGCTGTTTCTATCAATTTTTCTTTCTTTTTCTTGTCATTCTTCAGTTGATTCTCTTCGCTGATGACTCTTTCCTTTACTTCGTAATTTTTCTGGAAAAAAGTGATAATAAGAAAAAATTGCAATTAATAGAATGGTACCCCTAAAGAAAATAGAATGGGAAGATGCCTTCGGTTTGGTCAGGGGTAACAAGGCTCAGATGAAGAGTAGAAGATCAGGGGCACAGATAAGCCGAGGAGAAAGGGCTTTAGTAATTTAGCTTATGTTTTTAGTTTAATTCAGCTTGTTTGTAAGAATTTGTCAGCACACTGGACGATTTGTTGAAGTATTCTTTATACCCCCCCACCCCATGCTCAAAACTCAAGCTGCACCCCTGCAGATGTACTTCAAACGAACACCCAAGGTTTTGGCGTATTTTTAAACTTATGTTTAAAATTTAGAATTTTAAACACCCTTGACATATTTTTCTGTCTATTCGTAAGCTTCTTGTTAAACATAATCAGCAGGGTATTCTGGTATGCATCTTGTAGCTGCTACTGATCTTAAGAGATTGGGAACCTGCAAACACGTATTACTACCTGCAAACATGTATTACTACTTCTTATTGATTTCTCGAGTCCCATGTACCACCAAGTCAAGTCGCCCTCTTTCCCGGTGGTCTTGACTCTGATGGGGCCAAAATAACTTTGGAACTTTGCAATACAAAAAACCTTTTTGTGTTGACTATTTGGTTTTCACGTCATAGCTGAAAAAAATTCATATATATATATATATATATATATATATATATATATATATATATATATATATATATATATAAATGTATAAGCCATGTATAAATGTAAACCCATGGCTGACCCATGGAAATAGTAATAACCACTTTCAAGCAGTGCCGATGAATGTATTAGGCTGCTGTACGAGGGAAGTCACTGGGCCATGGAGTGGATCTGATGTCGGATGTATCACGGGAATGATGTCGGAGCCAAGCGCCTATATCCTGATGAATTCCTTTGCTCGAAGCCAGAAAAGGCGTAGGATGATGAAAATAAGCAAGAAGGCTGAGACATCAGGGAGAGGCATGCGTGTGGTGAAAGGAGGGCGTGGCTTCTGACAAGGTCCGTGCATAGATCCTGGGACCAGCCCCGTCCTTTCGACTTGGTCCATTCTCAGGCCCTTTTATGAGGACCTGGAATATATAATTTTAGCAATAACCAGGGTTCCTCTACCTATTGTTCGTCAATGAAATGATGAGCAAGGAACATCGCTGAGGGTAGAATAATCAAGGTATAAGTAAGCCATAAAGAGACTAGCACACTTGGTGAGGCTCTGAATGAGAATCAAGGGAACAGGGAGGGGGGGGACACAACTTGGTGTTCTCTGTGCCTGATGCCACAATTCAGAGAGGGACCTTATATGCAGTAGATGGTGAGCTGTAAACCTTAACAAAATTTGGATTCCCTTATTGATGGTCAGAAATTAACGATAAGAAAATTTTTTATGATTAAGAGCGTTAGTAGTGAGAGTTAAATCATGGATCACGGATCCTCACCCAAAGAGTCCATATGCACGGGTGAGGAGAATTTTCTGTAAAGCGATATTAAATACTTGAAAAGTATCATAGAGCCAAAACTCTTTAGTCTGGAGCCAATAATGGGGAGGGCTTATAAAATTCTAAAAGGGAGAAGAATAAGGCTCCTAAGAACTATCACTCTAATCCCGATTTAGAAAATGAGCCAAAATCAAAATCAAACTTGGAAAAAGTTGATTTGAAAGTAAAGCGCCGAGAAAAAGCTCGGCACAACTTTATAGCCTCGTGTCATAAGTAAAGATCCCCTGCCGGTGCCCCACTACGACGGAAAGGCAACAAAGCGTCATTGTCGTCGTGTCACCCTAGCCAGGCTGGTGAGGCACAACCCTAGAGGGTTCTTTGGCAGAAAAGCACTCAAAGGTTCAGAAAGGAAGAAAAAGACTCCCGGGGCACCGAAAGAAAAGATCGACTATGCGGATGTCATAAAGCTGGTTAACGTAAGGTCCTAAAATGCAATTGGCAAAGACTTAAGGAAGAAGATACTGTCATTCTATTGGAGGCTGTTGAGGCCAAAATTATAAATGGCAATCCCAACTTCAGTTCCGGTGTCACCTTAGTAGAATAGAGGACAGCAAAGTGAAAGTAACATGCAAAGATGAGCGGATGGCATCATGAATCAAAAGGTGTTAAATGCTGTAGGGCACGAATACCCCGGACCTGTTACCCCGGACAACATCTTCCAAGACAAATTTTTTCCAAAATGTTCCATGTCAAGGAAGGAATAATTGCCCTTCATGTGGTAATTGATGCGGACTGGGTTGATGAGGCAGAGAAGCGAAGCTTTAATCTCCAGTTTTTGAATGAGTGGACTTCTGATTCTGAAATCTCTCTTTAAAAGGGCTATAGAGTCCATCCTAGGGGAGGATGAAGTGAGCAATTAGGAAAACTTATGTGTGAATTATACCAGCATATGATTCATGAGGAGCTAGAATACTGGCTGATCAATGTCAGGATCAATTGTCAGGCAGTCTCCTAAAATCTTGGGAGGCTACTGGCAGAAACATAGACAAATGAGAGATCAGGGGGAGCCGAACTCCATGTCCATGATAAGGCAGGCAGCCCACCTAGAGGATGTAGCTATTAGTTTTAAAAATTATTATTTGAAAATTATCCATTTACTATTCTAGAGATGTGGTAGCTATAGTAGTGAAAAATCTAGTTGGTCATGAATACGTGGTATTTTCCTCGGCACATATTCCATAAAATGAAATAACACTGGGGAAGGTAATAAAACCTTCTTCACGGGAAAGTGCACATACAAATGGAAGAGATCTTGAGCTCCTGGAGTATGTAGCAGGGGAGAACCTTGACTGGAGCGATTTGTGGCTCAGGTCTCAATGTATAACCATGATAAAAACAGAATCGTTAGATATAGTAATAGTAACTTCCCAACAAGAAAGAATGATAAAAGAACAGCAAGTGAGAGATCTTCCTTCATTCTCGGACCATTAAACAGCTCATGGTAACGAACTGTAACTAAGGAGCGACTAGGGCCCTTATTAGCTGAAAATCTAAAAAAAAAATTGATACCGATTAATACGTCAGAAGAAGTGGCTTTTTATGCTTCTTCCAAACAAACAAAATTTATTAAGTTTTGTGTTCCCCATCATAAGCTACATGCTTGAGACAATTTACTTCATTTTTGATAAAGGTAAAACACCTAAAAACTCGAGTGATCTTAACAAGAGTCCTACCACTAGATTCTGTATATCAAAGAACCCTACTGTAGAGTTTTCAAACTCCTGTCTTTATAAATGTGGAATTGGCATTTTTCCTCAAGAAAGATCACGGATGCGTGTTTATGTGTTATTTTTTGGAAGATGGCAGTAAAGGGCACAAGATAGATCCACATTTAGGAGTAGGGACTAATAGGAAAGGATTTGACCTAGTTTTTACTTTTAGGTTAATAATTGAGAAGTGCAACGGTTCACTCAGCTGATAGCAGAGCTTTAGTGAAGGTCTTTCATTGAATGGTATGAGGAATGAGGTTGAGGTTTGTACCTTGTTTTTTATTAAATCAGAAAAGAAGGGTTGTGTTCTATCCCTATCCTTAGGGATCATTTTCATGGGCTTAGTCTATGTCTTTGGACTTTGTACACCACTGAATTACGTTATCTAGCTAAAAATAATGATGTACTTTTAACTGCCCTTTACCCCACTACTTACAAACTACAGCCTCTAGAAACGACAGTCAGACTCCAATGTAGACATTGAAGACGAGCCCCTATCAGCAACTTCCAATTTGGCACTGAAAAATTGAAGACTGGTGATTCTGGCTTGACATTCTGGTCAAGCTGAAAATCAAGAAAGGGAATCCTGTTCCTATATTTATCATTATAAAAAAAAAAGTAGCAACAGAAGAACTTAAGGTTCATTTTCTGAAGGAAACTGGAGCAAAAGACTTTGCACTAACTGACGAGAGGGATGGTGTCTTAAAGAAAGAAGCTGAAATGAAACTGCAATCACTGACAGGTGGAACATCAAGATTAGTGAAGCGGCTTAATTTTAGTGCTTATCAGTCAATTTTCAGTTTGAAATTAATACTCTTTTTTCAAGCCTTGCAGAAATTGATTTTGTAGTTTTTTATAATGACAATATCCTTTCATAATTTTGTAGCGGAAAAACAAGTTTTAAGATTTTCCTGACCACTTTTCTCTTTCTTTTGTCAGGTACTCAAATGTAAGCCAGAGACGACCAAAACAGTACTGGGTAGACCTAGGTTTGGCATTTTCGACCCCTTGGATAGAGAAGCATCCAGGTTAAAAAGTGGTGGATTGTTTCTGATTGTCTTTTTCAAGGATGGTATTGAAACCTTTGCTTTGTCATATTCAGCAACTTTTTATCGCTCGAATCAAATCCTGGATAATCAAAAAAAAGTCAAAATATACCGATCGTGTGCCAGTCTTATATCAATACATCGGACCAAAAATCAATATTGAATATCAAAAAGTAAATATCGAATATATAGAAATTTCTGTTTATTTCCAGCTTTTTCAACAGTCTACCAATGAACATCCAACAGAAAAATCTAACATGCGGAAAGTCTCCGCTAATATCTAGGCTAAATTTGAGCTTTAGGGAGGGGGCTGCTGATCCCCCTTCCTTACACCTATGTATACTTGGACAGTTGGATTTTTTTTAATACAACAAAAAAAATCTTATAAAAGATATGTTAAAAATGTTATATTAATAGATTTAGCTGGCAATTTGATCTAGGTTGGAGATTATAGCACTTGTGCTGCATAAAAACCGCACATGCGAAAGAAAATTGAACGGGTGGTAAAAATGACTATTTTTAGCTGGTAAAATCCACTACACTCTCCAAACTGGTAACACTAAGATGTTAAACTAGTAACACTTCTGTGTGGAAGCAGGCTAGTCGTATTCAGTAATATCAAACAGTTCGTGGTAACGAACTGTAGTAAGGAGCGACCCGGCTCAATAGTAACCAAAACTTTAAAAAATGGAATTTTGATACCAATACCTACATCAAAAGAATCGCATTTTAATGCTGATTTTAAATATATAAGTTTCATCAAGTTTAGTCTTACCCATCAAAAGTTACGAGCCTGAGAAAATTTGCGTTATTTTAGAAAATAGGGGAAAACGCCCCCTAGAAGTCATAGAATCTTGACGAAAATCACACCATCAGATTCAGCGTATCAGAGAACCCTACTGTAGAAGTTTCAAGCTCCTATCTACAAAAATGTGGAATTTTGTATTTTTTGCCAGAAGGCAGATCTTTTTTTTTTTTTTTTTTTTCCAGGGGTGATCGTATCGACACAGTTGTCCTAGAATGTTTCAAGATGGGTCATTCTAACGGAAATGAAAAGTTCTAGTGCCCTTTTTAAGTGACCAAAAAAATTGGAGGGCACCTAGGCCCCCTCCCACGCTAATTATTTTACCAAAGCCAACGGATCAAAATTCTGAGATAGCCATTTTATTCAGCGTAGTCGAAAAACCTTATAACTATGTCTTTGGGGAAGACTTACTCCCCCACAGTCCCCGTGGGAGGGGCAACAAGTTACAAACTTTGACCAGTGCTTACATATAGTAATGGTTATTGGGAAGTGTACAGGCGTTTTCAGGAGGATTTTTTTGGTTGGGGGAGGGGTTGAGAAGAGGGGGATATGCTGGGGGAACTTTCCATCGATAATTTGTCATGGGGGAAGAAAATCTCCATGAAGGGAGCGCAGGATTTACTAGCATTATTTAAAAAAAACAATGAAAAAATAAATATGAAAAAGTTCTTTCAGCTGGAAGTAAGGAGCAGCATTAAAACTTAAAACAAACAGAAATTATTACCCATTTGAGGGGCTCACCTCCTCCTAATACCTCGCTCTTTACGCTAAAGTATTTTTAGTAATTTCAACTATTTATTCTACGGCTTTTGTGATTCTGGGGTCATTCTTAATGAATTGGGACAAAATTTAAGCTTTAGTGTAAAGAGCGAGGATCTGACAAGGGGGCGAACCCCCTCATATATGTAATAAAAATATGAGAATACAAAAGTTCTTCACGTAAGCTAATTTATAAGTTACGTAAATCTTTTACTAATAAAAATATTCGTAAAAAATTAAAAATTCTAGTTGCCTTTTTAATTAACCGAAAAATCGGAGGGCAACTAGGCTTCCTCCCCCGCTCTTTTTTTCTCAAAATCATTCGATCAAAATTATGAGAAAGCCATTTAGCCAAAAAAAATCTGGCTCTCCTCTGCGGAGAGCCAAAATCAAAACATGCATTGATTCAAAAACGTTTAGAAATTAAATAAAAAAAACAAGTTTTTTTAACTGAAAGTAAGGAGCGACATTAAAACTTAAAACGACCAGAAATTACTTCGTATATGAAAGAGGCTGCTTCCTCATCAACACCCCGCTCTTTACGCTAAAGTTTTTACTGTTTTAAAAGGAAGAATTGAGAGAAAGAGTCAAACTTTAGCGTAAAGAGCGAGGTGTTGATGAGGAAGCAGCCTCTTTCATATACGAAGTAATTTCTGGTCGTTTTAAGTTTTAATGTCGCTCCTTACTTTCAGTTAAAAAAAACTTGTTTTTTTTTATTTAATCATTTTGATAGGGCCATGACTACTCTGAGGTTAGAATTCAAAGATCATGGTCTAGAACCTTTTTTAACAGGTTCTAGAAAGGATTATTCGTAGAAACCAAGAACTTCGATTCCCCCCGCCCCTATTCTCGTTCTTACCAAAATAATTCTTGTCTAAGCACCATATTGCTTCACCTTCTGAATTTTAGAGTCGAACTAACGATATTAAAAAGAAGGGATAAGTTAAGTAGTGATACAACAAACGCGAATCTCCTTTGGCAAATGCAACTGTTATGACGGCAGGAGATGATAAGTCATCACAAGAATTTTATGATACCTATTGAAATTAATGTTTCTTTCGTGTTCAATAACCATTCCATGGTGTCCCAAAGCATATATTGCAACCTATTGCGATTATTATTTTCTCTTATACTTTAAAAAATTTTCAACCCTCTTTGTGAACGCTTCTATTTTGGTACACAAAAACAAAATAGAATATAAAGTAATCGTGGGAAAAAAGTAGCATGAGTCTTACCAAAATTATTTCTTCGAGTTTTGTTCTTGCTTTCAAATTTTCCCCTCTCAAGCTATTGAAGTTGTTTAGAAGTTGGTCAAATTGCTGCTCATATTTCGCTTCACCAGCCCATGAATTTGATTTATTTTTTACTTCTATAAATTTTATTCTCGATAATTCACTTCTTTTCTTCAGTTCCGCTTCAGTTTCCTTCACTTTCGCATACTGTTTCACTATTTTCTAAAAAAAAAAGTCAATATTCATTATGATAATGAACAACTAATCAGAAAGTATGAAGCTATTCCTTGGAATTATCCCGATTTAACTAACATATTAATAGATTAATTTCACCAGAGAATTCTTAGGACTTACTGGAAAATTGACAGAAAAACGAACCGTCGACCTTTATTCACTGTCTTTTATGAAAAGTAAATGTAGCATATATGTGTAAAATAAGTAACATGTTTCCAGAGTGGTTACTTAACCAGACTTTTTCAAAGAGAAGGGACCAAATTCTAGAAATTTGTAAGGAAGTCTTGGAGACTTCCTTAGAATGTTTTTTGTTAGTTGCTATGTGTACCTGAGCTAGGTGAAAAACTTAAAAGAATTTTACCTAGTAATGGTCTAAAGGCAGCTTTAAAGAGTAGTAATCCTTTGGCTGGTTTTCTAAATTTTGAGAGGGATATAACTTTATTCGGACAATAAAGTCAAATATAACAGATCCCATGTACTTGTGGAAGCTCATTAGTGAGACCTGCTAACCAGAATTTGACAATTAGATTACTACAGCATAAAAACTCTATTTTATCGGGTATAAAGCACAATTCTACGCCTGAAGATTTCATTTCGGCCATTTCGGAACACATTTTTAATTTTCTAGTTCATTTTATTTTGTTTGATAATGTCTCTTTGATTTCTAGGGACCGGGGTATAAAGCAAAATCTACGCAAAACTCTTGAAATTAAGAAACTCTTATTCAAGAATATGGCTTTAAATAGAGACACGGGTGAATTTGGTTTGAACCCTTTTTACGATAATTTATTAAATCAGATAGAGTAAAGTTCAATTCGCCCAATGCGACTAAACTCTGTCCAAGCATTAGCTTATTCAATGCTAACAAACCGGACCAAAGAAAGTCAAAGAGACTCGCTTCCGTTTTCAATTTGGAAAGAATAAGATTGTTCAACAGTATGTAATTTATTTTGTACATAAATTTTTGTTTTTAACTGTTTTAGTTTAGTATTACTACTGATGACGGTCACTGCATATGTGACCGAAATATCTAGTGTTTTTGTGAAATTTATAACTTTCTATTAAAAAGATTTTATCCCTATTTGAACTTATTTATTTATTTATATTGTAATGTATACTTCCAATCCCTAATGGGGCTGGATAATAGCTTTAGGCTATTATGCCAAAGGGTACTTACCGTTAATGAACTTTTATGCTGTCTTTCGTAGTCTATAAAAGTGAAATTTAGTACCCATTGCCCAATTTAGGCACAGGGAACGTGTTGGAGCATTACAACTTTGCTGAATCCTGGTTAAAAGATTTTGATAAAAATAGGAAAATGTTTCAAAGACTTAAAGAAAAAATCTTAAGATGGCTTATAATCATACTCATTCACCTACCTCAACTGCTTTCGATGATAGTAAAAACCCTATTATTCAGGATTTTACCAATACTGCTCCTATCACTACTACTAACAAATTATTAAAGCATTAGGCCGTCAGAGCTGCGAAAGTTCGTACTCCATCCCAATCTATTTAAAGATTTACTTTTCGACAGCTTTACATGAGATTCTTATTTCCTTAGATGGATTGCCACATAAAACTACTAAAGTACCTTTCAGCATAGGGTCAAAAATAGTTTCATACCGTAATTATATAGAGCAGATAGGAAAAAAAAGAACATACCAACGAACAGAAGTTATTCCGTATATGAGGGGGGTTGCCCCTCTCTTCACGCTAAAATTTTTCAGCAGTTTTAAAAAAAGATTCTGATTCTAATTAAACAACTTTTGTGTTTCAGAACTCATTCTTAAAGAATTGGAACGAAATGTCAAACTTTAGCGTAAAGAGTGGATAATTGGGGAAAGACAACCCCCTCATGTACAAATAATTTTGTTTGCTTTAAGTTTCAATGCTGCTCCTTACTTTCAGTTCGAAAAAATATATTTCTTATAACCAACTTAGTTTTCAAAACTTTTTAAAGTAGCCCAAAAAATTCTAGAAATAGAACAAACGCCAAGAAATTGTCGTTGTGCCACCAATGTCAGCCCCACCAGTGGCGCGCCGCTGCCGGATTTTATTTCAGTGCTACTTCGGGGTCTATCCGACTTTGATGAGGGACACCTGTATCAATTTAAAACTTCGTTCAGATTGTTTCTTTGTGGGTCACCAGTGTCTGGCAAAAAGATACTTTTAACGAAAATAATTCAAAATTGTAATACACTATTTTTGGAAAATCCGCAAAAAAATCTAATATTCTGCGGATTTTGCGGATTAGCATATGGTAGGAGCCTATTAGAAGATAAAGATTATTGCACCAGTTACAAAATTCATACACGCAATTGATGCGTTTAATATTATTGAACCAAACTTTTGGTTGATCATTGATGATTTAGCAGAATCCATTGAATAATGGTGTCGGAAGATGCTAAAATTGTTCACGGTGCAATCTCGCCACGAGAAAATTTCCGTAACCAAACCTACTGGTAGATTGAATCCACCAATTCTTTATGGGTAGGGAAGTTCAAGTCTCCTTGGGGAACTCCTACTCAGAGTTTAAGAGAAAAGCTTATGACATAGGATTCCCTCAAGGGGCTGTTCTAAGTCCACTTCTCTTCTCAGTTGAGTGTCATGAAATAAGCCTGGAAAATGTCTTTGGAGCAGAGCTTTTTCTTTATGCTGATGATATAGCTCTTGCAGTTGTGGGGAGAGACCCCTTAGGCTTACAGCTAGCCTTCCAAAAAGCTGTAGATATGCTATCAATTTGGGAAAATAGTAATAATATGGTTTTTTCAAGCCATAAGTCAATTAGTGTATTTTTCCACGAAATGCATAACCTGGCTGCTTTTAAACCACAGGTGAAACTGAATGGACAAGGGATTGTAGTTGCAGAACATGCACGCTTTCTCGGAGTTATATTTGACCATTGTCTCAAACAAAGTCAAAACTTCATTAATGCTCTCTGCTTTGGAAAAAGAGCAACCTCCACAACCTTTACTTCAACTATTGTCAAGTCAGAGGTGATATCCAAGATAAACAATGGATCATTTATGTATAGACCTGCTAAGAAATGTCTTCTGAAGATACTTGACACTACCCTCCATGCAATCTTACAAAGAACCCTTGTTGGCCTAGAATCTACTCCTATTGCAGCTATGCACTGTGAAGTGAGGATTCAGTCTCTTCACTCCAGAAGAAAATATCTACTCGCGAGATATTTTACAAAGAAATAAAACTCAAGAACCATATTATCTACAAGGGAATCATTAGCCAACACTACCCGGATGTCCGCTTTAAACCAACAGAGGGGAGGAGGTTAAGAATGAAAGGTTTTGAAAGGAGGTTATATGGAGGAGGTTATGAAAGGAATCCAGAAATTCCTTTGCCTTCCTGGCATGGAAGAGCTCATGGAGAATGGCACGGTGACTGTCGACTTGGATGATGATTCTTCTAGCGCCTCCAAAGGAATTGGGGAATTGATTATTCCTAAGATCAGCATTGGAAAAAAGGAGGGCCTTCCCCAATCACTGATGAAAATCATATTCCTGGGAAAGTTGGCAGAATACCAGGACTACATCCAAGTTTACACAGAAGGCTCAAAGACAGAAACAAAATGCAATTGTGCAGTAGTTATACCCTCCCAGAGCTTGTCTCTTTCCTACCGATTACCCCCCAGCCTGACAGTTTTCTCTGCAGAGCTTATGGCAATTAAGTTTTCTCTTCAAGCCAAACAGAGATCAAACATCAGAAGTAAATTGTCTGCTCTGATTTACTGTCAGCTCTGGGTTATCTCTCACACCATCAACACCAAGCAAGAAATGTTGCCATTAAGATTAAAAATTTGGTTACATAACTTGCAGGAAAGGGTATATAAGTTCTGTTTATATGGTTTCCAGCACACTATGGCATATCAGGATATGAAATAGCAGACAAGGCTGCAAAACAACCCTCCCAACACTCAAACCCCTATTACTAGTCCTGAATTCCTGTCTTCAATCAGTTTGAAAATTTTGGAGGAAGAAGAGGCTTGACTTCATTCTTCCCATACCCAGTTCCTGGATCTCTATGATTATAAGCAGCCATCAAAAGAAATGTACCTCACATGTCGCATCCTTTCAACTTGCCTCTTTCGTCTTAGATGTGGCTATACAAAGACAAAATCAGCACTATTCCATTGGAAAATGGCCTCACCCCCCAAATGTGACACATTTGTAGTGTATGAAGACATAAGTCACATAATCTTCAACTGTAGAAAATATGAAAAAGAGAGGGAAATACTAAGAAATTGCAGTGAGAAGTTATTTAAATCATTCGCAATGTGTTCTATTCTGGGACCCCACAAGTTTCCTCCTTGGGCTAGACGACTGAGCACAAACCTTTTAGGCAGATTCGTTAAGACTACTGGTTTGGTTCATTCCCTATAAGATTTTTATTTATCTCTATAATAGTTGATTTTAGAGTTATCCTATTTAATATTTTAGCTGTTTTTATTATCCTTATTTTATCTGGTTAAACCTTTATATCTGGATGTATTTTACAGGCTATAATGTGTAAAAATGTATTATCTATTATTATTGTGTTGTATATGTATTTTGATTTCTGTATATCAATGCATAGTTGCATTATTTTGATTCCTATTTTTCAACGCAGGCAGTTGCTGCGGGTGAATACCCCCCCACTAGTAGCAAGTTAAGTGATAGATGATCTGGTTCAGCGAATATTGACTGAAGTGACACCCAAGCAAGCTAGTGATTACAGAAGGTACAGAATAATCGAGTGATACTAACGAATATGACCTATTGGTCAAACATGTCAAACCCCAAACAACAACAACAACAAATACTAACTGCCTAGCACAAGTAGTAGGAACAATGACGCTATAAATAATTTGATGAAAATAGCAGTGAGAGTTAGGAACAAGCGGAAACGTCTTGATATAACATTGAACTCACCACCATCATCACCCACCAGTATACAAAAGGGCGGTGGGTGCAACACAACAAGTTTGCGTTCAAAATGGTTCAAGTTTTGAAACGTATTTGTGAGAATATTGGTAAAGTGGGAAGTTTAAGTTCCCCCGCCACACTTACTCAAGTTACGGGGCTTCAAGAGGGTCTACCGACAGAACATCTACAGGATGAACCAAGTTACACTCCACATCAAAGGGTTTGTGGTAGCCATTATGGAAAAATCAAACCTTTTTTCTTCTTTTAAATAATACAAGCAGATCATGGATAATACAAGTATATTTTACTTACAATCAGTGTTTATAGTAACTATGCATATGCCATTCAATTTCAGCATCCACCTTATCACACTCTGAAAATTTCAGCTGCCGTGGCGTTAATCATCTTTTTGACAGCTTTCATGCACATAATGTAGTTTGGTTTAGTTTAACATCCCCTTAACATTCACCTAAAATTTTTATGTTAACACTCTTTGTCTTAGTAGTAGTAGTAGCAGTAGAATCAGTAGTAGTATTAGTAGTATTAGCAGTGGAATTAGTAGTAGCAGTAGTGGTAGAAGTAGCAGTAGTAGTAGTCTTAAAAGCAGTAATAGTAGTAGTAGCAGTAGTAGAATTAATAGTAGCAGAAGTAGCAGTAGAAGTAGTAGTAGTAGTAGTATGCACATATTACCATTTAGTTAGTTCAACATCCCCCTCAACATACAGTGTAAGTTTCAGCTGAACACCCAAAGACGCTCCTGAGATATTACTTATACGCCCTTTTGACAGCCTGTATCCACGTAGTGTGTTTTAGTTTAGTCTAATTTCCCATGAGTATTCCCTGATATATTCATCTTAATATCCTTAGCTTTAGTAGTAATAGTAGTCGTAGCTGTAGCAGTAGTAGCAATAGTAGTAGTAGCAGTAGTAGTAGGAGTATTAGTAGTAGTTGTAGTAGTAGCAATAGTAGTAGTAGTTGTAGTAGCATTAGTAGCCTAGTGGTAGTAGTAGTAGTAGTAGTAGTAGTAGTAGTAGTAGTAGTAGTAGTAGTAGTAGTAGTAATAATAATAGTAGTAGTAGTAGTAGTAGTAGTAGTAGTAGTAGTAGTAGTAGTAGTAGTAGTAGTAGTAGTAGTAGTAGTAGTAGTAGTAGTAGTAGTAGTAGTAGTAGTAGTAGTAGTAGTAGTAGTAGTAGTAGTAGTAGTGGTAGTAGCACTAGTTGTAGCAGTAGTAGTAGTAATAGCAGCTGTTGTTGTAGCAGTAGTAGCTGCTTGTACATATTACCATTTGGTCAGTTGAACATCCTCTCTTCATAACCTGAAAGTTTCAACTGAATTCGTTTAACATTCTTGGAGACCCTGGACCAACCATGTCCCTCTTTTCTAATAACAAATCCTGTTTGCAAGCAATGGCCAAGTTGAATAAATTACAGACGTTGCCCAAGGGGCTGTTGGTGTACTTATTGGATTTGCCGTTTATGCAGAGAAACATGGATATTTCAAAATTTTTATCATATGTCTTTGGGGGAGGCCAGCAAAACGAGGTGTGGGAGAGGGGCTGATCACCCTCCAACCACTTTTGACTCTTGGAAACGGCACCAAAACTTTTAATTTCTAATTAAATGAATCCCCTCTGAAGTTTCTATGACAACTCCATCCAAATGAAGTGGTTTGGCAAAAAGAAAAAAAAAGAAAAAAATTAATAATACATTTAGCCCACTTCGCTCTTTACTTCAGCAGCACTGTTATGCTGCCTATGATTTGTTTAATATCCTAAATCATACTCTTTCTTATGGAGTAAGAGGTTAAAATGCAAAGGAAAATAGGATCATTTTGTCCTGTCCAAATTTGTTCTCCCGACGAGTCAATGCAATTGGGTAAGGTGGAAAAGAACGGGGAGTGATATCAAAGAATTTTCATGAGAACCCGTACTTTGACCTTTTGCCTGTACCCATGTAGATTTGGTCTAATGTATTTATATAGCACAAAGCAATAAATAAAGTTATGTGCGTTCCAAAATTTGGCGTAAATAGATATGAGGGAGAGGGGGTGCCATCCTTCTCCCTAGAGAGTTGAATAGTCTTACCTAATAAAATCTAAAAATTTAGTTTAAGACTAAGTTTTACGAAGTCAGTAATTTTGCGAACCCCATCCATCCTTAGTTAGTAAGCAGATTCTCTCTCACTCCCCTTTATGAAAGACCCCTCGCTGTGCCCTTGCTCTCTTAAATCAATATTAAAAGTTATAAGAGCAAAAATTAATGTTTTCTTACTTCTAAATGAGCTTTTGACTCTTCCAAATTAGCAATTTCTTCGTAGAAAGGTTCAAAACAACATTGGTGCTCCTTCTCTTTGGCTTTAAATTCTAGAAGCCTTTCTTGCAAAATTTTGCTTCGGTCTTTCAACTTTGCAAGTACTTCTTTTTTTTGTGCAATTGTCTTCTTTTCCTGGCGACCAAGTTTTTCTAGTTCACTCTCTGCAAGGAAAACTTTCCGACGAAGTTTCTGTTCCTAAGAAATATATATATATATATATATATATATATATATATATAGAAAAAGTTTGTGAAATATCTTAAAGTAAGATTCAATATGAAATCAGCACAGAGGTAAAGTATTAAATTGGTAGTATGCTGCTGACATTGTTAAGTTGAGACTGTGCGAAAGATATAAATTCAAAAACGAAACAAATTCTGAGATACCAGGGATTATTTTAAGGTGACCAGTCATAGACCATTTTAAATTTTTGAATTAATTAGCTTGAGATGACTCAAAGTATTTTTCTACAAGCAAAGGTAAGCATTAAAACCAATTTCATAAAGGTAGGTTATAATTCGTCTGTAAAAAATTTATAGTGCTAATAAGGAAATAATTATTTTAAATTCATAACCCTAGCGTATACGAAAGAAATTAGTTAAAAACAAAAAAACCCTTAATTTCACTAATTGAACTCAAGTCCAATTGAACTTAATGGTAAGGACATAAAAGTAGTTACACCAATGAGCATTAGGATTATTTTGTCGGAGATAAAAGAGGGGAAAAAACTTTAACACCCATGGGTAGAATGAAAATTTGTGTAATGTAAATCATAGACTTGGTTCACAGCTAAATTATAACCTCAGCCAAAGCAATAATTGATAGCTCATTTTCTTCCTTGTTCATTTTGTAGGCCTAAGCTTTATTAACAAAACTTACTTATTGCCATAGGAACTAGAAACCGAAAACCATAGAGTTCTTAAACTGACGACAATTAAAGAAACCCAAAACGAAAAATCTCTTGAGATTTCATTATTTTTGGAACTGGATTATTAAATCAGAGCCAATAAGTTATATTTACTACATAGATTTCCAGTATTTTAAAGCAGTTATCAAGAAATGCTCAAGGATTTTAATTTTGTGGTTCCAAAATTCGTTCTTTAAAACTTTTAAAATTCAAAACAAGAAGACATGGCCGTTATTCCTCAGAATGCTATTGTTACCATTGATATTGAAAAAGCTCCATCCCACCAAGATTTTGTTCTTTTAGTGAAAAATATTATAAAATTTGTTATTGTCCAAAAATCTCAAATACCACCCTCACAGAATTATGATTCACTTAAGATGATAAAGGAAGCAAAGAACAGTCAAATAGTTGTGCCTAAAGATTTCTCCAATGCAGAAGATAAATTAAATCTGAGGAAAAGGAGGAAAAATGCCAGGATCAAAGAAAGAAATCACATCAAAATAGCATCATACATAGAAAACATGGAGAGTTTATTTGATGTAGGCCTATGTTAATTTGGGTAAAGTAGCTCTAGCATGGATAGAAATGTGGTCTGGTAGTGCCCTTGTGCTCTGAACAAATCACTTTGAGGTAACAGTGTTCAGTTGGGCCTGCTGAGAAGGTAACATGTTAAGAAAACAATTCTTGCTCCATAACATGGTGAAAAAATGTAGGCTAGTTAATCATTTATCCCATACATTTTTCTTTTTCTTGAAATTGTCAATGTTGTTTTAATATATGGGTTATAAGTTAAACAGGTTAAAAAGAATGATATATTACAAAATGAATGGGAAATATATAATTTGGGCTCTAGGAATAAGCCTAGATTTAAGGCTACTAAGAAGGATACACAATAGGAACATGAGTGCCCATAAGTTGAATTCTAGGGGGGGCTATGAAAAATACTTTATATCCTTGAATGTCTATATAGGCCTATACTTTATTATTTTCATAAGAGAGCACCTTATTATACAAATACATAATTTACCCTTTAAAAATGTAATTTTGATATTGGCCTTGCATTCAAAACCAACAGAAGCAAAAACACAGTAGTGGTAGAAAATTTTGCCAACATTGGTGAGTTCCAGTAAAAATCATATTTGCCCTGTTAGTGATATCCTCTGTTGTGAACCACATGAATAAAATTGGTGTTTGCAACATAGGCTAGGCTAATCACAAATTTTTATTCATTTCAAATTTGAAAACTTATGATAACTCAAAAACAACAGCTAATAAAAAAAACAGATTTTTAGATTTAGATTTACTCAAATCATAAAAAAATAATTAACTTGTAAAAAAAAATCTACATATGATCTTGGTAATTGTTTAGTTTTGTCACAAGCTGTCTAAACTAGAAACTATACAGCAAAGCAGCATAGTTTTCATACTACAGCACTTAAAGATACTAATTTTAGAAGCACATCCATTTCTGGTTGACCCTTCTCCTCCAAGTAGCAAACTAAAAATGCATAAAGTGGGCTTGCTTACAGGTAATATTACCTATAGAGCAAAGCATATTAGTCCATGAGCCCTGCAGGCAGCAGGGTCTATATCTATTTAATAAATATAGAATAAAGACCTTGCCCCACTGCCTGCAGGGCTCATGGACTAATATGCTTTGCTTTATAGGTAATGTTACCTATAAGCAAAATCAAATGTTTGTTTTGTTCACAAACACCTGGCTAGTTTAAACTCAAAAGTGAAAGTGAACTGTCTTGGATATGAACATTAATGGATGCATGAGTTTTTTAATTATTTTTCAACTTCCTACTATACAGAAATCACCAGTGATAACTAGAATTAGTATTTAATACATAATTTCATTCTTATTGTACAACCCAAACTTTTCCCTTGGCTTCAAAACCATGTCCACTTTACACATTTTTATTTTGCCCCATGGAGGAGGAGGGTCAACCAGAAATGGATATGCTTCTAGAATTAGCATTTCTAAGTCCTATTGTACATTTAGACAGCTTGTGATGAACAGGACTAAATCAGGACTTAATTCAAACTATCAGTATAAAGAACAAGGTATTGAAGAGGGGACAACTCCCCTCATATATGTAATAATTTTTGTTCTTTTTGATGTTGCTCCTTAGGTCCATTTTCAGATGAAAAAACACTTTTTAATTAATTTCTGATTATTTTTTACAATATCAGTAAATTTGTCTCCACCTCCAAAGAAAACTCCCCCCTCTCCATGGAAAGATTGAATAGTCAATTCAATCCCATTGAAAATTTACCCTTGACATCTTGATTTCTAAGATTGGGTTGACAAAGAGAAGTTTAAGACAAATAAAGTAATTTTGTTTAGAATTTCTGGCAAATCCCTCCAGTGTAAAATATCCCCTTAAAATCTCAACCCCCAGAAACTTCCTTCCCCATGGAAAGTTTACTATGCTTTCCTTTCTTTTGGTTACCTTATAATTACTATATAGTCTCCAATTAACCGCCACCCCTCCTACCACCTTTACAGATGTGCATGTCCCAAATATAGTACTTATTGCAGTCTCATTTTCATATCCACCCATCTAATGCCTGGACATAGCTATGGGCTACAAATCATACAAAAGTTGTTTATTTTTTTTTCTTCCTACTGCCATTATTTGGCATTATTAACCAACAAAAATTTTGGGATAGTGGAAGCCCTGATTTCCATGTAACCTTATTTCTATAGATTTAAACACAAATATGTATAGATAAAATGAAGCTTAAAAAACTGAAAAAATTACAAACATTGCAGACCTTCTTGACCCTTAAAACTTAAGCAGAAGTCAGAATTTGCCACCAAATTACAGAGCTCTTATTTGGGACCCCTAAAATGTATTTAAGCACTTCCAGTTTTTGACAGTTTTTTGGAAGCATATGTATAATCTACCTGATCTAATTGGCACTTCTGATGCTATACAGAGAAATTTCAAAACAAAAATGTAAGGCACTGTTATTCAGTCAGGGGGCGTGCATCCCCCCCCCTAATGAGCACCATTGATATAGGAAAACAGTTCTTACTTCATAAGTTGCAGAAACATTTTAATTAACACATTTTGATTATGATTCCACTGTAATTTACCTCCCCCCTAATGTGCAAATACATAGCACAAATTATACATTTCCCATGTGTTTTCTTTTTCTTGATGTAGTAACAGTTGATCCAATTTACAGGTACATAAGTGGAAACAAGAGTAATGCATGGGGAAAGCACAATTTAGGCTATATATTTGCACAATTGGGGGAGGGGGGAATTACAGTGGAATTGCAGTCAACTTTGTTGACTACAATTTTTTGCATAGGCATATTATGAATTGGAAATGTTTTTTTTTTTTTTTTTTTTATCATGTTTCCTTCTTAACAGCCCCAATTCTATGCTCATACTTGGTACTATATCCAATTAGGGGTTTTGGGGGTAAAGTAAATAGAAGTGCTTTTAGGAATGACAAACTACAATTTCTCTGTATATTAGGTAGTCAGAATTGTTTTTTTTTAACATGTTTCCATCTTAACAGGCTTTATTGTTTGCTGATACCCACTAGGGTAAAGGTACCAATGATTTAACAGTTTTTGTAAAAAACCAGTTTTTCTACTCTGGAAGTCTTAATTTAAAGACACTTTGAAAAGCGTTTCAGTACATGGGAAAAACATCTACAAGTTCATCTGTTTAATTAGAAGTTTGAAGAAACTTTGATTTTCTTAAATTGGAGCCTTTTCATAAATTTGACAGCACAAAAAAGTTACCTGTTTTCAACATAAGCTGGAACCCAATTTGACATGTGCTGAAATACTTAGGGAACACTTGTGGGCTGATCCTGGTGCATTTGACATCCCTATTCTTTTTAGTTTATTTCTTTTCAACCTTTTTTAATGTGTAAATGTATAAAACACTGTTCAGATAGTGGAAACAAAAAACAGAAAAAATTGCCTCAAGTACAGAGATGAAATTGGATAATCATATGAAATGTAATCATGTGGCCTAAGTCTCTGTAATATAATGTATAATATAATAGTGTGATATAGGTCTCTATAAACGCTATCTGGAATGGCCCATTTCCTCTCAGCTTTGATGGTCCTGCAGTGATTTCTTAGTTGTTAACAGTGAAAGTGCTGTCAATATTTGACCATGTCGAAGTTAATCAACCATTTTGATCCACTTCAAAAATTTGTAGTTTTGACTATACTTTGTTGTGAAAGTCCAGAATTTTTGAAATACGCATATCCTACTTCAGATTATTAGAAGTTTGTGACGCCAAGGAGTTTAACATGTTTCATTAGCATTTTGAGTGGGATAGGGTCCAAGAAAACAAAAGTGGATTTCAAGAATTTTAAATGGCTAATTTTCAATATGTTTGACTTAGTGGAATTTGCTTTCATGTGTAAATTCTTAGCTTTATCCAAAAAATGGGTAGGATTTTGATGGGGTCATTTTGGGTAGTCCAATAACATACTTGAAGGATCAGCAGGTCATCTACATATTAATACCTTTAGAATCTTGCCAGTTTTATTAATCAATACTACATATAAGAGTGGTCCTAACAAGGTTCCTTGAGGAATTCCATGCTAATTAGGAAGGGGTTCAGAGAGAATAGTTAGCATTTTACAGCTTGGGATCTATTTGAAAGAAAAGATATATAAAATTTACTAAGAGAGGGTCTACTTCAAATTTATTCAGTGACAAATGAATTAGGGTACTTTAATCAACCAACTCAAATGCTTAAAAATGTGAAAATAGTTTGGGGCAAAGTGGTAGTTCCTTGAATGATGGAAAAATCTAGCATCAAATCAGTAAAACTGTGATTAAAAAAAAAGAAAAAAAAATTCATGTGAAATATCATTATGAATAATAATCACCAAAATTTCCTGTTGTTGAGAAGGTAACCATAAATTCGACAACTATGGTTTTGTCAGAGGACCCTTGAATTCCAATACCAATTGTTTCTCATCTGTTTTATATGTTCAGTGAAGTTTCAATAGAGTCACCTATGTTTTGACAGGGACTGTTGCTGGTTGTTGAAAATTTTGACAAGGTTACAACACAGATATTCTCAAAAGATGCTCTTTCAAAATAATATTCACTGTCAAGTTCTAGATGAGGGGCCTTTGCCTATTTTAGGAAGTAGTTGAGTTAGGTAAATAAAATTCCCAGCAGCAGTTTTAGAGCATCAGTGGTCCCCAAGAAGGGAATTTGAAGTACCTACCTCCACGAATCTCTCGAAATACCACTGATCATTGGTGACCTTTAATAGTCTTTATGTCATAAAAATTAATTATTCAGAAATAATTCTGGTGAAATGAGGCGCATTGAAAGTGTTTTGAGTCTCATACCTCTACTCAATACTGTTTTATGAGGTTTTTAACATGCTTCTAAAATAATGGGAATTACATTTTCTAAAAACTAGAGTCAATGAAAAAGAAATAAAAACCCAGAAAGGTTAAATGTCTTTTTGTCAAGTCTTGGATACAGTAGAAATGGACCTGCCATATGTGTTGTCTTCTAAGTTCTAGAAATAAGGGAAGAGTTGATATAGTAGCTTGATAACATCTTCAAAGGGTGGGATTTTGACCCTAGATCCATTCCTGAAAGTTTCATTCACCTAACTCAACCACTTTTCAAGATAGTAAGATGCCCCTCAAGAACTTTTCAATATTCACCACCCTAACAATGCCCCCCCCCTTGATGGTTGATGGGAAGAGTTGATATAGTAGCTTGATAACGTCTTCAAAGGGTGGGATTTTGAGCCTAGATCCATTCCTGAAAGTTTTGTTCACCTAACTCAACCACTTTTCAAGATAGTAAGACACCCCTCAATTAGAACTTTACAATATTCACCACCCTAACAATGCCCCCCCCCCTTGATGGTTGCAGATAGAGCATATTTTATATATTAGATTGAAAAATAACACTACGAATGATATTCTTAGCAACAAAGACATAATGCCAATGATCAGAACAAACTCCCTAAAGATACAGCTGCTACTGGCTGTTAACATTTTAAAACAAAGGCTAGATGCCGAGTCATCTTTCAGGAGCAGGAACTCAACTGAGAAGCTTTTGGTCATCCAACTGCTCCTGGTCACTTAACAACACTCAAAACAATTTATCAACTATCAATTCTAGAGCTTCACAAGGAACCAAAAAGCTTCGAAGCATCAGCATAGAGAGAGACTGCTTATGTAGCCAGTTGGAAAATATCATTTATATTGATATTGAACAAAGTTGGTCCCAAGACACTATCCTGCAGAATACTACTGGTGACTTCACATCTCTTAAGAGAATATTGATTCTCTTTCATTAGTAAAAGTCTCAATTTTGTGTTCTATCAGTAAGAAAAGCTGAGATTCAACCCTTAAGGTCTGCATTAATTGAGCATGAGCTGAGTTTTAATTTCAGGTATGGATATGGAACTTTGTCAAATGCTTTTGTAAGATCAAGTAACAGGACATCCACAGGTAGGTCCTGATCAATCAAGTCTGTTATAACATCATAAGTTTCCAGTAAATTTGTTTCTACTGACTTTCTTGGTTAAAATCCATGTTGGCTGGGCAACAGTATCACATTAAGTTTGAGGTGCTTCATGGCAGAGTCATTTACCACTCTTTCCAAGATTTTTGCCACAACAGAAGTAATACTTGTGGGACGGTTATTTTCTGATCTGGCTTTATTTTTCTTCTTCAACAAAGGGGTAAAAATGCTCTTTTCCAGTCTGTTGGCACTTCCTTGGTACAGAGGGAAACTTTGAATAATTAGGTGAGTGGCTTGGTAGTGGTTTCAGTGACTTCTTTCAGAAGACGTAGACAACTTTCTGGCTCAATTGATTTATTGGCATCTAGTAATTTAATTTTTTAAGGACATTTAGAGTATAAATCTCAATAGGCTGCAGTGGATGGTGGATTTGTGTGGGTTCAATAATGGGTAAGTCTGTATCTTATGTACTACTAAAGCCAGGCAAAACTAGTGGTTCAGTTCATTTGCAATTTCTTTGGCATCTGTTAGATCAGCTCCTGAAGCAGTAGTTAGTTTAGATATCAATTGCCGACCAGGTCTTTTGCTGGAAACATATTGCCAAAATTTTTTTGGGTTAAGCTTGTGTTCTTTAGCTAATGTGGCTTCATGATTCTGTTAAAGTTTCCTGGTTAGATTTCTCTGTTTATCTGTTACTCTTTTAAACTTTTTGTACTGGCCAGAACTCTCAGTTGCTTTGTATTTTTTCCGAGATCTCTTTTTTTATTCAGCTGCTTCTTAATTTCGTTGGTTATGTGTGGAAGGGTCTTTAGCTTTTCTCTTGTAAGATACAGTAATGCTGCTATCTTGGAAAGTGAGTATAATTAACTTGAACTTTTCTTATTGCTGTTCTTCTGATCCCTGTAAATTTTCACTCCAGTTCGCCATTTCTTGTTCCCTTCTGATAGATTTGTATTTTTTGACGACCTTTTTAACAAATCTATCCGTTACAATCTTTAGACGGAGTTGTATTTCAATAGCTATGTGGTTGCTCTTACCAATGGGGGGGGGGGGGGTAGGTAGTCAATAATTAGCTATTAAAAAGTTTTTGCAAAACTTTTCCACTGTCAATGTAGAAAAAATGTATACAACACAGATGTGATTAGATTAATGGCACCTATAATATAAATTTTGAATAACTTATACTGACAACATAAGGTAAGAATTATGTTGTTTTTTTAGCTAATTTAGAAGGAGAATACTCCTTCAAGATTATCCTTTTTCACTACAACTTCCTTTTTTTTCAATGAAGTTTCACTGTAAAAATTTATGCTAAGCTCCATAGAAAACGTGATTATTTATTGTTTACTCAGGGGTAACCTAGAAAAAACTCAAATTTCTAATCTTATGGAGTCTATGATAGAATCTATCTGCAGGAAGGCCGTATCCAGGAGGAGGGCCGACCCCCCCCCCCCTCCCGACATGTTTGTCCAACTCATAGAAAACATAAGAAAACTGAATGCAACAAATTTCTGATGTGTTTTTAAAGTTTTTTCGTAGATGCAACCACGTTCCAGATACAAGTGCCACCACTTTGGACTGCATGGTATCACTTTCTAGAGTGTTGGTGAAAATGACGTGATTGTATTTTGGATCAACTGCTTAATTTTAATTTACCAATTGCTGGTTCCTATAAATAGTGTTTCCACTTTTAAAAGTTGTTTTGACTTAGATGATAATAATGTTGAATAAATAAAGAGCATTGTAAAGTCCTCATATGAAGATTTTAAAAATTTGTCACTTTTGTGTAAGCTAATTTTTATTGACCAAAAGTAAGTCTCATCACCGTGCCACTTACCAGCACCCATACAAAATACTTCTAACTCAGAGGTGCACTGAGAAATGGTGCTAAAAATAAACGATCTGATGGTAGGTAATGCATCAGCAAGATAGTGCAGTTGAATAATAGGATACTCCCCCTGGGGTATTTTATTCCAAAGAGAACGCTTCATTATTTGTCAAGTATTGTTAAATTAACAGTAGTTTGATTTGTTAAGATTATTAGTGGTTAAAATTACCTTGCTGTAGTGGATATTAAAGGCCATAGTACTAAGTCATGTATAAATCTTTTCTTCAATCCTTTTCTTTTGCCTGCTAAAGGATTTTAATCAAATATAAAAGAAAGTATTGTTCAAAAAGTAATTACTGTTGGTGCTCAACATTTTGCCAAGTAGCAAATTGCTACAGTATGCAAGTAATGATTTAATTTCATAGAAATGTTAGAGGTTGAATTTTTGCCATTTTAGTGGATATTAGAGGCTAACCCCATAGAAACCAACAGTATTTAAGTAGTTTGTCTAATTCCATTTCATTAGCTTGCTGAATCACTTATAAAAGTAACTACCATCTGAAAAGCAACTATTTATGGTGGGATGCAGAAAGTTTTTATGGAAAAAGTCTTATTTTTAGGATGACCAGTGCCACTTCTAAGAAACTTACTGAAGAAAATTGTTTTATATTCTAGGCTGTAAACTCTGGACTTGAGATTGCCAAAAACCATGAAAAACTATACATATTCCTTGGTGGAACAATTGCATCATCTAAAGCTGGTATCTGTATAAAAATACCAAGACTTGAAAACAACCCAAAGGAAAGCATTGCATCAGTGAAATTGCAGTCAAAAGTATTAAGGTAAAATTTCAATCTTCTTTATTAATGAGTAAAAAATCAACTTTTTCCAATCATAGGCAGCACAATAGCACTGCCTAACTAAAGAGTATAATGGGCACTAAACATTATTTTTTTTTTTTTTTTTCATCAAGGTACTTCATATGGAAGGGGTTTTGTAGAATTTTTGGACAGGGCTTGTTCAAGTGAAGATTGAAAATTCTGATGCCCTTTTTAAGAGCTGAAAGTGATTGGAGAGGAAGCAACCCCCTCGTATGCTCCATTGTTCTCCAAAGACATTTGGTTAATATTTTGAGATAGTTATTTTGTTCAGCATAATTGAAAAGTCCAATAACTATGCCTCTAGGGATGACATGACTCCCGCAGCTCTTAGGGCAAGGCTGCAGGCTATGTAATTTGCCCTTTGTTTACATTATTTACTGGGAAGGTGGCATGTTTGATCATTGGCCTCCAAAAGGGCTAAGGGTATTAAGGTGAAACTTTCATGAAATATTGAGGGTAGTGTTAAACCAAATCAAAACATGCTATATGCATACAGATTGTTACAAGGGCATATCTCAGGAATGGTTTAGGCCTTAAGACATTAGGCTAATAAGTTAGAACGTTCAGGGCGTGGTGAGGAGGATGTTCAATTGGTTAGAAGGGAATATGTTCATAGTGCTACTACTTAATAATACTTCTTCTAATGTGACTACTATTGAGAATAAAGATATTAATGTGAAAATTTTAGGAGAAAGCTGAGGGAAAAGTTTTCAGTGTTAAACTAAATCAAAATATACTATGTGTATGCAGGTTGTCAAAAGGGTGTATCAGCAATATCTCAGAAACAGTTTAAGCTATTAAGCTGAAACTTTCCGGGCATGATAAGAGGAGGCTCAACTGATCAAAAGGCAATATGTCCATACTAATACTGTTCCTACTGCTGATACCACTACTAACACTATTGTTATTACTACTATTAATGCTAAAAAACCAATATTTTTGACATTAAACCGTCTGGTGCATCTTCTTGATGATCACTAAGTTTTTTCATAACCACCATTTAACATCCGCTTAATTCATACTATAAAATCTTCTGTGCATCTCTTACTCTCCTCTCGGTGTCATGAGATCTACAATTCATTCCGTCACTTCTCTCACGAAAGCTTACGAAAATAAAGAATAGAAAGTAAGAGATAAGTTTGAAAAAATTAAGCAGAATAGTCCTTAGAGGCCAGAATATAGTGAAAGGGTGAGGATTTTCCAGGTTTAAGGAACAGTTTCTTTTTTTAATTCTCAGAAGACTGCAGGGATCACTGTGGAATGCTATAAGGTCATGCAAAACTGATATTTGAAATATTGTTATACTTATAAATGATGTAAACCTATGTGTAAGTAGCAATTGTAATAATAAATTTAACAGACAATATAAAAGTTTAGCACTACTACGCTATTCTGTCTTGCGAAAATCCCTGGAGCTGTGTACTATTTTCACTGCAAACCTATTATCGCTTCTGTTGCAAATGACTAACCATGTGTTGACACAAATAAGAGGGGTGCATGGACAGAGTATAAATTTTTTGTTTGGAAGCATGAATGGTGTGTATTATCACTTTTTCTGTAAGAAAAGTAGGCCTACTTCTTTATTTTAATTCTAATTTATATCAAAAATGAGTATGTTCACTCTATTAAGTATTAAGAAAATGGAAATTGAAGAAGAGTTCCAAGCGTTGCAGTTAAAATTGCAATGGGTATTTATTGACATTCGAATAAGAAAAGTTCTGAGGATATGTGTATAACTGAATCGATTCAAACTGAATGGACGATGGAGTTCTACGGCTAAAGTGGATATGTATACAATTGCCATAGAATTTGATTTTTATTGTCAAGTATATTGAGGAAAATAGATTAGACTATTTATTGAAGAAAACTTAGTTTTTTACGCTATGAAATAAAAGTAATTACTCCTTGAAGCTGATTTAACATCTTTGTTTGTAGAAAAGAATGGAATACAATTATCAGGCCCATACTGAAGGCGAGGGAGCCCACTCCCTCCCCTCGTGGTAGGTATGCTATTGTGTATTCTTCCAAATCTTGGTGCCGCTCACGACACATTTCTTAGAATCATATGTGCATGCATTAGTACAGATTTTCTATCTTTATAACAGTGACATACCAAAATAAAACTCTCTTTTCTAGTGGACTACTTTCCCATGGTGCCACTGGATTTTTTGCCAAGAGGGTGCCAATAACAAACTTACACATCTGTTTATCTACAAACCAAGAATTAGCTTCTACGCGAGTTTATAGCCAATTGGGATGTAGAAGGACTCGACTGCTTACGATAGAGTTTCAAGTCTCTACCTCACAAAATTCAAGTCTTTCAGAAGTAAATGAAAATGTTGAGGAAATGATTAACAATTTTTCCTCGATCATGACGCCAATGGAAGGACAAAAGAGTGTAAAAAGAAGAAAGCCTGTTCGTCGGCTGACGTTTTCAACTCCGATTCATAAAGGGGAAACGTCTCCCTTCTTGAATCGTCAGAGGTTGATTTCAGGTGATAGTGGTAATGTAAGCGGAATACAGTCTTTTAATTCATTTATTGAAGATTCGTATCTGTGTCTTGCAGGTTCTGATCCTCAATTTGAGCTTAAAACTTATAGGCTAGGCTTTCCAGTCAAAGGCTTAAAATTAATAAGAGTGTTTAGTTGATTATTTAGTTTAGCTCTTATTGGTATTGTACTGGGATTTTAAAGAGCTTAGAATTGAGAAACAAATTATAAAATCAAATATTTTTTGTTGACCTTCTTAATGTAAAGGTCATGTTTCTTTTTAATTTATTTAAAGGTTGTCAAAATAATTTATGTATACGCACTTTAAATAATCACACAATAACATTTTCAATAAATTCCATTTTCAAAGTTTAATAAAAGTTACGTATATTATTTAGTAGAATTTGGAATTGTCAAACGCTTTTTTGTCATATGTTTTGTCAATGCCTGTTTTCAAACTGACTTCCAATGACAGGCATTGTCATTTTGTTTGGTGTTTATCTGTATCCCCGTTAAATGGATAACCTAAATTCACCAGCTGGTATTTGTTTCATGTCTTATATTTACTTTTTAAGTATCCCTGTAAAGGAAGCCTGGGCGTGCAAGGTTTGTCGGACTTGCTGTCTTCAAATCCTTTTAAATTGCTTTCTTAAATTTATGCTCTTTCGATGTGAATTTCTCATCTTTAGCAACTAATCATTTGAATGTTTAATAGAACTATTTTAAGAACTATTTGCTAATTGACTTTGATTGGGAAAATGACTTTTAAATTTGCTAATTGTGTGTGTATTTAATTTCATGTTTTCTTGTTTATCTTTTGGGTGGTAGATTTTGTATGTGACATCGGCGTGTCCGATGATAAATGTGGTTAATTTCAATCGCCATGTTCATTGGTGCTATTGCAAATTCAGCATGAATTTAGTTAAATTGTATCATTTTGCTCTTAACAATCAAATATATTATCTGTTATCGTTAATATGTATTATTTTGTGCATGATAATACAAGGACCGGACCAATTAGGGGGGGGGGGGGGTCGTCAGACGATTATTTTCAGAGTTGAAAGGTTGAACACCCAAACTAGAAAGAAATTAATTTTTTAGCTACTGTTTTTTATTTTTCTTTCTGAAGGAACTCTTCAACGAATATGCAGGAGAATCCTCCTGCCATCTTCAGCCCCCTGTATGCTGCTGTGTTATGCCTCTGCCTTTCACAAAAAAAGGAAAACACGGAAAACCCAACAAGCAACCTTTGAAAGTTTTTTTTCTAATTATGGCAATATTTGCAACTTTTTAGTGCAATTATTATTCTGGAATTGAAGTTTTTTTTCTTTTTACTGTTGTTGTATTTATTTTTCTTTATTTTACAAGACCATAAAATGAAAATGTAAACCACCTATAGCTTTTTGTTTGTAATACCTAAGAATCCATAAAAAGCTGTCATTTTTATGGATCTGTTAGTAGGACCCCCCCCCCCCCCTCTACACTGTTTCAACCACTAATCAACTTAAGCTTTGACTTAGTGTCTCATGCAAATACATCATGCCAAGTCGTGAATAATTTGTCTCTCCGAGCAGATCCACCTTCCTACCTTCCCTGGTAAAAATAATTTCTTATTTAAGAGGTTAGAAGCATTACGGCAGAAAGGATGGACAGAAATGGTAGAAAAGTAATGTAAATTTAAAGAATGTTCAGTACCTCATCGCTTCATTATCAATGTAGATATGAGTTCAAAATCATAGTTGTTCCCATAATACCCTACATCATATAACGAAATTATTTTTTGATGATGAAATGGAACAAATTGATATTTCTTCCATTTTGCGACCCATGACCTGTAGTAAACTGAAGTTTAGAAACGCGTTTTGAAAGAAAAAAAAGTTGCTATTATTAGGTACCTCAAGATTGTGACTATTATTTGATTAGTCTTAATAGTAGAACTATTGGGAATTTTGGAGAACAAACTATTGGGAATTTTGAAAAAGACCCTGAAACGCCTTAAAAATAGCGTCGGACGAATAAAAGGTGCAAGATTAGGGGCACCATTGTCGGAAACTATGTACAGAAAAATTCCAGTCAGCCATCTTGAAAAACAAGAAAAACCACCTTTTTGCTTAGGAAGTACTGATGTGTCTTTTTTTCCGATCTCTCGGATGATCGTATCGGAAAAGTGGACTTGGAAAGTTAGGAGAGAGCTCATTTGAATAGAAATCGCAATATTCAATTTTTGTCCAAAGAGGGTCAAAATGACAGTTTTGAATGAAAATTTTAAGATAGCCAGTTGAAATTTCATGGTCCAAAATCCTTTACCGAAAGTTTTGAATCGCTGGTCTGGATAAACGAGTTTAATGTAAAACGTGAATGCCTCGATGTGTTCCGCGTTTGTTCAAAAATTTGATTGTCAAAACTTTCGACAAATCATCAGTAGATGATTTGTAGCGCCACAGTCAGGTGGCGCTTTCTAGCGTTTCGTGTCACGAGCCATCAATGTCCGCCCAAGAAGGGTTAAATACCGGGAAATACTAGGTACAAGATTGTTATGGTTTAAAACCATGCACAAATGGTTGTGCTTATGTGGATCAAGCCTTACTATTGTCTTAGGCTTGGCTGCGGCATGAATGCCGCAGTGAAGTTCGTCTTTATCTGTAAATCGTCTGCTAATAACGACATTACCGCTGTAGTGATTTTTAAGGTTTTTGATCGGTCATCAGCAGATGATGACTCTTTTAAATAAGATCGTGTTACAGGAAAGTAGTGTTTTCTGCCAAAAACACCAATTATTGCCTAAACAGGATTCAAATACCGTTGAATACAATTTCTAAGATAGCCAATGAATATTTCATGGTCTAAGACCCTTAACTGGAGGTTCTGAGTCCCCCATTTTGAAAAGCTTGAAAAATCGTGTTATTCCATTACTAGCACGAATATCATTGCTTATTTTTATGCTATGACTAGCAGTTTACCGTAAGATCGTAGAGATGTTTAATGGCTCATGTAAAAGCTACGGCTTCTCATTGCGTGCCTTTTGTAAATACGTCTTAATATCTACATCGTATAAAGCCGTACGACACTCAAATTGCACTTCATAAGTGATTGGTGCCATGTCATAAGTGAAGAGGCCGGAGAACACAAGAAGTGAGCCATTATAATATTTATTGTCGAAACTCTTAATCGAAGGTTTACAATCCCCCTCTTGTATACTCCCGCTGCCTTCCCCCTGGGAAGTGAAAAAAAAAATGTGTTTCGAAGAAGAAAAAAAAGCCAAAGGAAAAACAAAATCCTCTATTCATTTCTATTTTTATGAAAATTATTGAATTTTTTTCTGTGCGAATTCTCAAAGATATTGAGGACATCATATTCCTTGGACTTTAGTTATGTGACAAAGCATCACATATCTTGTGGGAAAGTTTATGGTAGGTAGGAATTAATGCCTATATTTAATGCCCTGTTTTTTGGAATAAATCATATTGACTTCTTAAGTTTTATCGACTAAATTTAACAAACACGATTTTTTAAGGTTTATTGTGTATGCTTAAAACAACAAGCAAAATCAATTTTGAACAATCACAAAGTTTTTGTTATGCAAATAAAAAACCAAGTTGAAACTGAAAACCAGCAAAAATTATTCTTTGTAGATTGCGCAAGTAATCTTGATACTTTACATAAACTGAATCATGATATTTTCAGTATTTATAGAATTTCCAGAAGAGCACTTCACTGAAAGCTGAACTTACTTGAGTTTGAATTAGATAATTATAATTGTATGCTAGGGCCATCGATATCATGGTCAGTATAGAGCCATCTAATTTTTTGGGGTCGGTTTTGTGGTAGTTTTAGTTTTTTTTTTTTTTTTGGTTAAGTGCTAGTTTTTAGAATTCTAAACATATTGCGTCCATTAAGTATTCTATGGCTTCTAAACAGCTCATTCGAGCGTGAAAATCGCCAAACGTCACTCATTTCCTGTATTGGATTTATTGATGGTTTGCTTCGAATGATGTTTTAGCTTTCCAATAAAGGGGTTGACCGAAAGCAATCATTGTTTGTTTGTTTTTTTTCGCTTTCATGATAAAAGCTAATAGTATCGAGAGGACATAAGATAAGTAAGATTTACTTCGACCGAGCATAAGCAACATATGTATATCTGCTACACCTAGGTTGGTATGAGTTTCTGACGTCTGCGTAAGTCATCCAGCCGTACCAAGGGTGGGTAAAATACTGGGAGCTGTACAAAAACATATCTGAAGCCAAATAACCAGTTTTAATATAACAAAGGTGGTGCTCAGCACTTGGGGTCGTCTATAGCCATTGTTTTATTACTAAAGAAGTGAAACAGTGCTGAAATGATGGATATGAGTATTTAAATATTAACTTCTAATTTGTCTATCCTCAGTATAGCTCTTCTTGTAGCCATTAGTGCTCTATGCATCCGTGCTCTGGCTTGCCTTCTTAAAGATGCTTCTGCTAATGTGCATGGTCTTCACATTTGTGCCATTGATCTTTCTAAGGCTTTCGATAGTGTTGTACAGTCATGCTCTTTACTCTATTTATAGTCACGGCATTAACCTTTCACATATTTTTCATCTTAAGTTTTGGCATTGTGAATCTTATCTTCGAATTAAAACTAACGGTGCCCTTTCTTCGTTTATTGTCCCTGCTTGTCGGGGTGTACGGCAGGGCAGAGTAATATCTCTAAGCATTTTTAAATTTTGTATTTATGGTACTCTTGAGAATATTTCTTCTATGTGTTTTGTTTGGTTAACTGATATTTTATACCTTGCTTATGCTGATGATATTCTTCTAATTAGCTGGTCTAAACTCAGACTATCGCAGATGATTCATAAAGTTTCTTATTCTTTTATTGAAATCGGTCTTTCGTGTAACGTTGGTAAATGTTAGTATCTTTCCTTCAATTTTTCATTCCCTCCTAAACCTCTAAGCTCTAGAAAAAAGTTCCGTCCTTCATGTAGATTCGATGCGGTAGTTGGGTATTACACTTACCAAATTTTTTGTGAGCGTGCCGTCCGGGATGCTAGAACAAAGATCCAATTGGCTTCCCTAAAATTGTAGCCAATCGAGGTAAATATAATCGTATTACCCTTGGAAAGCTTTATTCTACTTTTTCAGATCATTATGTTCTTTACCTTTCTGGACTTTACCCTATTTTTTGGAATAAGGATTTTAGTAATATTCGAGTGGCATATTTTCATTTCTTTAAATATCGTCTCTACCTTCCTCTTTAGTATAGGAATCGAAAAATAATGAACAAATTTTACCTTCCGAATATTACCAGAAGCTGACTGGTTTACACGAAAGGCTATCGGAAACAGCGTTTGTCGCCTCACCATGGTTTGATTCGTTTGTTCTATTAATTATATTTATTTAATATTACTGTTGCTCAATTGTTATTAGTGATTTATATTTTTTTATGTAATGCTATTGTTGATTTTTGTTTTTGAATCATTTCTTTTTTTTTAGTGTTTACTCCACTATTTATCTTGTGATGTGAGTGGGTTATAAATAAATATTATTATTATTACAATGTTCCCCCATGAAAAGTTCCATCAAGAGTACATAGGGTGGGCTCAACTTTATCCGCACAAAATAAACACATCAATCAGTGACCGATGAAAATTTTCCTTTTAAATTGAAGCATCCGCTAATGGTATTTTCAGTCATTCTGATCTCGCCTAGGGCCAAATGACGTACTGAATGAGAAAATTTCGCAATTCTAATGTAATTTTCAATCTTCCCAAGCTTGAATTAGTAGGAAACGACCTTCGAATCAAGAAGATACCGCGCAAAAGAAAATATGGAATTTCCCCTTCTTAGGGTGAAAATAGGGTACTAGATGGTCGATTTTCTAAATTATGTTGCTACTTCCGGTTTCCTTGGACTCGAATTTTCAGTAAATGAACTTCTAAGTAAGATAACAGTGTAGAAATTAAAGGTGAGTATTTTCGTCCTTTTCACTGGAAAAAAAACTTGAGGTATTTTTTATATGTTAGTAAGTAAATTTTTCGGAATATTTTGGTGGCAAAAGTATTTTCGTTGCTCAAATGCCAAAGGTTTGAATTTTCGCCTCTATCTTTGCTGGATTACCCACTTCTGTCATCACTTATGTTACCCACTGTACATTTTTTTATGTAATTTTTGATCTCCGATGGGTCAAATCAGTGGGCAGAAACATTCAAATTTAGAAAATATTACAAAAATTAAGCTTGAATATTTTACCCCCTCCAACCTCGCTTTGGCTAGAAACGGGGCACCAGATGGTGAAATTTTGCAAATAGGGATACTTTTGCAAGGGCAATTTAGGAAAAGTTAATAATTAAAATCTTTTCTGAACATTTTGGTGCCAAAACTTTCTTCTTGCTCAACTGGTGAGGTTTTCGTTCACTTTTCCAAATACTGAGGTCTTTTTTCGTATCTTTAAAATTTGTTTGATCTATTATCTCTTTTGATGCAAGGAAGGTTTATACAAGTGAAGTGAGGGCATGTGTTAAAAAAAGCAATGATTGTTTGCTTGATTTCAAGACTGGTAAGGTGCATTAGATCAATTAACTTAATGAAAGTCAACATTTGGTTGATTCAGTATCGTATGTATATATCGTTTGTATGTATTGGATTAACGACGCTTCTTGGCTATTGAGGTTCTTGTGTCAGCCATACAGTATGTTGTTACAGCTGAGTTTGAACTCTGGGTTCACATATTACCATGGTGAGATCAAACCCATTTCACCACCACAGGACTTTGGTTCATTATTAATATCGACAAAGTATCAAGTTTGAAATCTCTGCCAAAAAATGTGATCGATTTACTATTCCCAGTCGACATAGAAAAAAAAAAAATAAAAAATCAAACACTACAGAGCAAAATTTCGGATTGATGCCGATATGTCGATAGATAATGATCGGACCTTGTAGTGTCGAAATAAACTTGGATAAACTATCTTTTGTATCTACAGGTTACATGTAACTTATGATAATTTTCAATAATTTTTGTGCCAAGATGTAATGTTAATGGTCTAGAACATAAAAATTCTAGCGCCCTTTTTAAGAAACCAAAAAGTTTGGAGGGCAACTAGGCCCTCAAAAATTTCTATACGAAATTATTTTTGTATGTCTTGCTCTTTCTTCGCTGACTCAATTTTACGCGTGGAGGTCTTAAGGGTAATTGTCCGGGGTGAATTTTCACTAGGATTGAATTGTCTAGAGGATATTTCCGCGGGAAGGGGATTTTTTTCGTTAATGTGAAGCCAGATTTCCTGGTACTAATTAAAAAACGACCAGAAATTAAATAAATAAAAAACAGGTTTTTTCTACTGAAAATAAGGAGCAACATTGAAACTTGAAACCAAAAGAAATTATGTATATGAGAGGGGTTGCCCCCTACTCAACACCTCGCTCTTTACGCTAAATTTTGTCCTAATTCTTTAAGAACTACTCCTGAAACGAAATGGTTGTTTAATTAGAACAATAAAAAGCTTCTTTAAAACTACTAAAACACTTTAGCGTGAAGAGTGAGGTGTTGAGGAGGGGGCAATCCCCTCATATACGTAATAATTTCTGTTCGTTTTAAGTTTTTATGTTTCTCCTCTAATTTCAATTGAAAAAAAATTTTTTTTTTTTTCGAATTTTCGGCAAGAGCTGATAATAAATAATGAAAAATGCTTTATTTCTCGACAACAGAACACGTATCCCTTACAACAATAGGAATGCACTTGATAGAAAAAAGGCCGTACTTATTACCAAAGGATCATAATACATTTGCCAGAAAAGGGCCATACTCCTTATTAATTGGCAATCAGTCAAAAAAGTCTTTAAAAGCGTTCAGCAGTTTCGCTAGAAGAAGCAGAAATCAGTCTCAAAAGACGGAACAATTTAACATCAATTTTATTGACGATTTTATCCCACATGCGAAGTACTAGGCTGGTACTTCGCATGTCCGCATACAAACCAAAACCTAATTGTGCAGAGGAGGGACAAACTGGGTCTATAGTAAGAAATATAAAAACGAGTGAAATTGACAGTCACTGTAAAAAAGAGATTGACACATTGACAATCAGCATGTACATAGACTACATCAGCTTGTAAAATCTACTTTTACGGTCGCTTGTATTGGAAGGTACAAGAGATTTGCAATATAAGATTCTGGAAACATTTTTTAGTGGTATTACAAGAGAGTTCAGTTCAACCGTTAAAAATTGTTCCATAAATAAATGCTTGAGATTATATAACTTTATCATTGAATCTAGTCCTGGGGCATAGAACAAATTCAAAGCAACATCTAGTTAAACCACTGAGCCAAACGTGTTTTATTTATCGAATTATATACCTTGCATCAATGCAGCAATATTTGTGTTTTTGCGTCAGGTAGCGGTGGAAAATCAGGGGCAATAATTGTGTGCCACTGACTGCTGTAAAAATGTGTTTGCTTTCATGAAAAAAGTACTGAGTACTTCTAACTTTAGGGTGGAAGAGTAGTGGCTTTGCATATCCTTGGAGCAAAAAAAGTTTAATTGTTTCCAAGCCAAGATAAGCACATTCAAGCTTAATTAGAGTCCTGCTTCAAACAATTCATTTGGAGCCAAGTCAACACGTTAGAACTATTATTTGCTAATAGGCAGTATACAATTTTGAAAATGAAACGGGAACCATCGTCTTTTGTCCTATTAATTTTAAGAAGGTTCTATAGCTTTAGGGATATTTTAGAAAAAAATTCAAAGGGAGAAGTTTAATATTTAGCTCATTTGTTCTTTATTTCCGACGGTTGTCTTCTTGGCAACTTATACATAAATTACCCAATACCTGAATACAATGCTTATAGTCTCCCATTTATTTTTTATGGGGAAACAATCAAACTAATCCAATCAAACTAATCCAATCAAAAAGATATCTATCCATCCTTCGCCTTAATCAGCTTTCTTGTATGATGAATAGATTAGAATCAACAGTATATATTAATTTGTATGTTGATTACACAACAAGCCAAAGTATGCCAATTTTGAACAAAAAGGAATTACATATTCTGTTTGTGTATATTTAAACGGAAAAAAGCAATTTAATCGGAGCAATGTTACCATTTTCTATTAAATTCTAACTCACTTACAAACTTTAACTAGTAAAGTAAGCTTACTCTCTGCAGCAGATGAAAAAGAAAAATATATGCATTCTGAATAGGTTCCGGCGAGGTAAGTAAGTTAATCTAATAAAAATCTACCATAGAGGAACTGATTCTAAAGACAACCTCAGTTGGCTATGCCATGGAACCGAACTTAGAGAAATTAACCAAGCAAACAGCATTGCATTTTAATCTAAAAATTTATTTAAGCAAAGGTTATGTATAAAAAAAAGAAAAAAAGAAGTTGAAACTGAAGGTAGAGTAAATGGGTTTGGATGGTGAAAATAATTACTAGATAATGTCCGTACCCATAAAGTATGCAGGAAATTTGTGCTAATATTGTCCTTGAGTAGACGCAGAAAAAAGCAAGTAGACGCTGGACACTAAAGCCTTTAAAAGTTTATAGCTGTACATTCAAAAAAAGAAGCTATCCATTTAGGAACAGATTTTATTATATTATGTTTCATTGCACTTTGGCTATAATATTTTAAGGGCGAGGATTGAACTGAATATTGGTAGAATTCAGTATGGACAATAAGAATAAGTTGATCTTTTCGTGATTAAATAAAAAAAAACAAGTTTTTTTTTAACTAAAAGTAAGGAGCGACATTAAAACTTAAAACGAACAGAAATTACTCCGTATATGACAAGGGCTTTTCCTCCTCAACGCCCCACTCTTTGCGCTAAAATTTGACTCTTTCTCTTAACTCTACTTTTAAAAATAGCAAAAAACTTTAGCGTAAACAGCGGGGCGAGCGAGAAACGTGTTAGGGCTAATATGTAGGGACAAATTTTGATATATAACTTATTATACTGTATTTTGGGAAAAATATTTAGGGGGAAAGGGAGGAACCGAATTGAGTATTCAATTTTCTAAACATGATAAGAATAAGTTTAATCTTTTTGTGACCGTTTCAAAAGTAACAGGCGTCTTTCGCAATTAAGGAACAATTATTCAGAGGCGCCATTTGGCGGGGGGGGTCAGGGGTGGGCAAATACCCACCCCAGATTTTCCAGGGGGGCCCAAGCTTCCACCACAAAGGGCCCTTTTCCGGCCATAATTATCCATTATGTCCAACATAATCCATTCTGTTCAAATGATTTGAACTAACTGCACGCCTATTGGCCAAAGAGCCTAATTACCTGACGACCCTTCGGGTAAGTACGCTATTTGCTATTAATCATTGTAAACTTTGAAAGTAGGTTAGATTCATAATAAAAGTCTCAAGTCCTGTCAAATGCCCCATGCCCACCCCAAGTTTGGCCCAAATGGCGCCTCTGCAATTATTATAAAGAAACGTAGGAAAAATTATTTTCGTATTCAAAGTACGAGTTTTGTATCGAAGGTCCAGTCAATTTTTTTATTTTTTAATAAGACAACATGATTAAAATTTTGCATTTTTTTAATTTATCCTTTTATGTTGCTAAATGAGAGTTAGTCTTGAATCGTATTAACAGTAAAAATAACAATTAGATAAATTTCATGAAGGAGAAATCACAAGATTTAAATAAACGACCATTTAAATACACAATATAGAGGTACAACCTTTCAAAAATTACTATAATTTACTCCAATGGATACAATAAACAAGTTCGTCGGAAAATATTACACACTCCTGAAATAAAAGAAAATTTACGAAGAAAACAATAAAGGCAATATATTAAGCTCTCGTACCTTCGATACAGCCCATGAAATTAAAACAAGATCATGAAGCTAAAAGAATAAATCTATAACACGAAGAACAAATCTAGAACTGTCTTGACAACTTGTCAAACGAGAAACGCATTGCATATGGTATTATGACAACAATCAATTTAAAAAGCTATCTAATATTTTTGAAATGTTTCAACAAGTTGTTTTTAGCCCAAGTCATCTCCCAATTTTATGGGGAAAACACAGAAGCTGGGTTCTATCTCATATCATAGTGATCTTACTATCAAACGAAGTTTGAGAGATAAAATTTAATTGAATTAGTCAGCTTTTTTTTGAAGGAGCTTGAGGGCTAAACCACGGGATCATACTTCATTGCAACTAAATAAGTTTAACAACAGGTCTGATTTTTAATCAAGAGCAGTCCATCAAACACGAACTTAAACTGATATAAAGTACCTTAAACTAGCTAAACATTATTTATAATTGCGTATAGCTTAAAAGTACTAAATCACATGTTTTGAAGGCATGTTAAAATTAATATTTCCAAAATAACATAGGTAGCAATTCAAAAAATGTCAATGAATCACAATCGAACAAATATTTAATGTTTTGAAAATAAGAAAATTTTCGAATTTAGGGTGAGTCTAAGTCCCCCGAGCCTTAATTCTGACTAGCTGCTGTTTGAAAATATACATTATATACCAATGGTCTATTTCTTGGATGATTTAATTGCCTAGTCCCCTGCCTACTAAGTACATTTTATCATTTCCTGACGTTTTATTTCCGCAAATTTTGCAAAATGTTGAGTGAGAAAATTCCCTGACAGTTCACCATAAGCAATAAAATGAAACGTATTTTTCTTTGAGGCCCGTTGCTTAAGTTTTATACATAAAGTGCCTTTAGACACGTGAGGTAATAATTCATGTAATGCAAACAGTGATGATAGTAAGAAAAAGAAAGATAGAAATAAATTATCACGGCTGCGCAAAATTGGAATACAGTCTGTTAATTTTCCTTTGGTGCTTTCGTGTTGTCAAGGTACAAGTGTAAAACAGTATGCATTTTGATTTTATCAAGACTATCAATATAAAAATTGTTGTTTATACTTTGATGTATAAACGTCAAAGTATAAATTTTGATGTTTGATGATATTCAATGAACTTTCAATGATTCAATGATTTTCTTTATAATTTCTTCAAATGAACTTTCTTTCGGTATATGCCGTCTCCTTGATGTCCGAACACCATGTTCGGAAAAACCAGAACATGGTGTTATGGGTCTCGAGTGAATAACTATATCCTTTGCCATTAAAGGATTTTGCTAGAGTTTTATTCTGATTTTAACAATGGAAGAATTTTCCGATAATCAAGCTGCTGATGAGACTCTTTTGCAGTTAAGCACAGAAGATGCAACTAGTATTGGTGCCTTAAAAGGAATTCTTACCAAGGTAAAGAAAATCCCAGGAGGTAGGGATTAAGCATTTGATATTTGTGAGCGAATTCATGTATCATCAGCTTTTAGAAGTAATGCAAAACTTCTGCGCAACGGGAACGATATTTTTCAAAATATAATCAAATCACACGAAAAATTGGAAAATAAAGATACATTGGTTCCATCCTCTCTTGAAAATCGTAGATTGTACTCTAGGATTGTTAAAGGTCCTGAAACCTTCAATATTATTCTTGAACCAAGCAGTGATGAAACAAAAGATCATAAAAAAAGAGAAAGAACCTCCGGGAAAAATAGTGCAAGACATTAGTAAAATAATCAGAGGATACCAGCAAATTTTCTGCTAAAAAAAATCAAACAAAGGCGAGAAGGCAAAATCATTGTTGGACTTAACTCAAAGCAAGACTTAAACAACGCTCTTTATGTTTTCAACAAAAATTAAGTAGCACTGAAGTATACTCCGAGGGAATTAAAAAAACGCCCGCCAAGATTGCTTGTGAACTGTGCTCCTACAATCAAAAATAAATCAGAGTGCACAGAATTTATAGAACACAGTAATCCAAATAAAGAAAAACTTATTATTGCTGGAGAAACCTTGGAAGTGGTGACTATTATTGAAAAAGGAAAAATTGCAGAGTAATATAAGAGATGAGCCCAAACATCAGAGGAGAAATTTTAAAAAGAGGAGGCGTCAATTTTGAATTTTTACGCCTATACTGCGAGGATTACATTAACGTTATACGATGCACCAATTGTTGTCTTTTCGGCCATAAGAAGTCTGAGTAAAGGTGATTTGACCTGCTCTTGGTGCATGGGCAATCATGGCTACAATGAATGTACTAAATCCTTCACTAGTCGCCCATATTACCGTTCGTGTAATAAGCGACAACTCAATTGTGAGCCACATCCATCGCACGATTACAAAGATTGCCCAACGGCCAGAGAAATAGCCCAACAATTAAGAAAAATTATTGATTATACATCATGAATGGAGAAGACATCAAATATAATACGTAAAAGAATTTTAAATACGAATTTTCATATTCCAGCCCCGATGTCACAGCAGTTGGTTTAAATTTACTAAAATTTGTTGACAGCTGGGAAGTGTCAAATGACTCCCAATCCTTATCTTACCACTTTTATATCAAGTTTAACTTAGTTTTTGAGGCGGATATTGTGGAAATTTGTAATAATGTCGAGTATAATTACAGAAAAACTAACTGGAATGTTTTTAGTAAGGTTATTTTAAATGAAATATATAGTTTATATTCCCTCCCTACTACGGATGCTGAAGAAATAGATAAGGCCGTAGATGCTTTAACAGCCTTAATACAAAAAGCTACCAATGAATCAACTCCAGTGAGTCTTGGCTCTCCCAAAAAGTATTCACGGTGGTGGACTTCAGAATTATCGGAACTTAGAAAAGGGTATAGACGCTTGCTCCGGATATTTAAATCCTGCAATTTTCTCGAAAATGAGGGTAATTTAAGGAATGTAGAAAAGAAATATAATCTGGGTATTTTAAATACCAAAAAAAGCGACTGGAATAAATTCTTTGCAGATAAACCAAATTTAGATCCATGGAATACAATCCACAAAATTTGTAAAAATAACAATACCATTATTCAGCTACTGCACGTAACAAAAGATGACGGCAGTAAGACTACCTCCGTGACGGAAGCCGGGGAGGTATTGCTAAATAAGTGGTTTCTAAAGGATGTTCATTCAATTGATATTAATTACCATGGCTAAGTTAAAGCAGAACTTACAGACTTTTTAACTAATAGCACATCAGGTGTTACCGAAGTCTCTTTGAATGAAATAAAATAAATAAATAAAGGATCAGAGCCATCGAAGGCCCCAGGCCCAGATGGAATTTTAAATTTAGTACTAGTCAAAAATATCAATGTCCTTGATCCTAGTTTGGTAAAGCTAGTTGTTAAAAATTTCATATTTCCGGAAAAGTTGGAAAAATGCAAATATAATGGTTTAAAAAAATGGTAAAAAAATTTACCGTAATCCAGCTTCATATCGGCCAATTAGTTTACCCTCATATCTTGGTAAAAATATATGAGCGCGCCATTGCAAATAGATTGATTGCGATTAGCACTGAAAATAATTGGCTTTCGCTCCTGCAGTTTGGCTTCCGTAGTGGGAAAATTACTATTGATGCAATTGATGGTATTGTTACCGCAGTGGAAGAAAACATGCAGAAAAAAAATCTACATTATGCATATTTTTTAATATAAAAGGCACATTTGACGCCGCGTGGCACCCTGGAATATTGAAAAGTTAAAAGTAAAATCGTGCCCTGATGGGCTTTTAAAATTAATTTATAGTTACTTTTCAGATAGAGTTGTTACGTATAAGCTTGAATATTCGTGCATTTTAAAGCGATCATGTCCTCAAGGTGGAATATTATCCCCCTTGTTATGGTCGATTAATATAAATGATCTTTTGGAAATAAATATCCCTAATGTAAAAATTCAGGCATACGCTGATGATGTTTGTGCGATTATCACATCAAGTAAAATAGCAACGTTAGAATCCCTGTCATCAAGGGTATTTTCGCCTTTTCAAACTTGGTCAGTAGATAATAAGTTTGTGTTTGACAAATCCAAGACAGAAGCAATTTTATTCTCAAGGAAGCATCAGCTTCCGACTGTAAAGCTAATGTATGATGGAATTGAGATACCTGTTAAAAAGAAGGTAAATATTTGGGTGTTATTCTTGATAGAAAACTATTATGGACTGACCATGTTATACATAAAATTAACTCTGCAAAACAATATTCTGCTCGTCTTTTAACGGTTGCCAAGAATACTTGGAACCTGAATCCACATGCACTGAGGATGCTATATAAATCAGTAATCGAAAGCCATATTTTATACACGTGTCCCATTTAGATCTCTACTGAGAAAAGAAAAACATTCAGCGAATGCTACGGTCGGCGCAAAGATCTTCTATGATCATAATTTCTAAATCTTTTAACACAGCTCAGACGCATGTGGTAACCCTTCTCGCAGGAGTGCTTCCAATGGATTCCAAAGCATTGAAATTAAGTATGTTAAGACAAGGAAAAAATGGTCGACCCCAAAATTGGCCAAGGGTATTGAGTCCTACTTTGAATGGAGCTAGCTATTCGGCACATCGTAGCTATTATACCGACCAAATTATTGCAAATTTTTGGGTCCTTCCTTTAATGATTTTTAGTGCATGTCAGCCGTTTCATATAGACCGTAAATCTTTAAAAGAGTTTTGTATGCAAAATGGTATATTGTGTTTAAAAATTCTGTTAGCATATGGCCGGCTAACCTTTTTGAAAATAAATATGACCTTATTTCTGCATCAAAAATCCACCCAAATAGCAAATTAACACAGGTTATTACAGGGAATAGCAGATTGCTTCATTTTTTAAATAGGATTGGGAAAGCTGACTCTACATTGTGCTTGTGCAGTCTAATGGAAACATGTTGTCATCTTCTATTTGATTGCCCTGTTTATTTACAGCACGTATAGTAATGAAGTTCGAATTAAGTGAATAAGAAATAAGTGTGTCGTTTGCTTTATCGTCAATAATTAAAATAACAGATTTTTATCCTGCACGAAGAGACTTGACTTCTAATTGTTGTTTATATTTTGTTTTCGGTAGTGTGTATTCTTTTTTTTATGTAGTGTCTATGTGTTTTATTTGTTTGATTTTTTTGTGAAATACCTGTTTTTGGTTTAATCACGAAATGAAGTATCTATCTATGTCCTGTATAATCAAGCAATCTGATTGCCTTGAGACTAACGCATAGAACTATGATTATACGACTGATTAAATTTGAAAACAGTTTAAAATAAGAAATATTCCAATTCATTCAAGATGAAGACCCTCTGGATCTTTTAACGTCATTTTGTATCCTTTTTTGATTGGCTGCAAGGTTCTTACTGAGATACTACTTTATATACACAGCAAATAATTATACTGTAATTCAGCCTCTTCCAAAGTCACTCCAGAATTTATTTCTTTAATCAACCCTGTTGAGAACCTCTTCCCTAAACGTCATATTCTCAATTTTCTCTTATTCAGATGACTAAATAGCATCTGAGCAATATATTCCATCCGTTCCTATACGACTAAATAATATTATCAAATTTAATGTCTCTCAACATATTAATGTCTCTCAACATAGTTTTGCATGGAATGTGTTTGATTTCAGACGGCCAAGACTTCCCAAAAAGGGAGCAAAAAGGATAGGCAGAGATTAAGAAATTATACGAAAAATGTAAAGCCTAAAATAAAGACATGACGAAAATATCTGATTCCGAAGAATTCGCAATAATTACGAACCATCATATCTACAAAACACTCACTAATAATACGAGAAACACTACCCATATTGCATATACAAATACATCTCATCCCCTATGATTAGGTAATCTTAAATAAAAAGTTTTTACACGTGGATAAAACAATAAAAAAAAAAGAATCAAATTGAATACAGCAGAAAAAACATCACTCATGCCCGGTTAAAAGATACAGATTTACACCCAATTCTGTTGAGGTTCGTTCCACATTTCGGCTCGAAACTATCACAGATCTGCAAAAATAAAATAATTTTAATTTAACAACACCGACTGTATGTATTAGATACTTTAGAAACGGTATAGGTAAAGAATATTTCAAATATTTCATGGTATCAAACTGTATGTAAGGAGCGACACGGCTCAATAGTACCGAAACACTAAAAAACGGAAGTTTGATAACAATAGATACATCAAAAGAATGTTCTTTTTATTCTGATTCCAAATATGTAAAATTTGTCAAGTTTAACGTTACCCATCAAAAACTACAAACCTGACAAAATTTACCTGGGTTTCAAAAAAGGGGCGAAACACCCCCAGAAAGTCAAGCAATCTTAATAAAAGTTGCACCATCAGATTCAATGTATCAAACCTAAGTGGAGATGTTTCAAGCTCCCATCTGCAAAGGCGTTGAATTTTATATTTTTTCTACAAGAAAGATCCCAGATGTGTCTTTATTGTGATGCGAGAGCAAAACTTTGGTTTTGTCGTGTTACCGGCTGTTAGGCTACAATCATCTTCAGCGATGAGGGGTTTTCGACTTTTGCTAGTTACAATGATGGGTTTGCAGCTTTTGTGAGTTGGTGTACTTAGTATTTATTGTAAGATCCTTACAGAATAACAACTTCAGCGTTTAATGGAAGCAAGCAAACAAAACCAAAGTGTTGCTCTCGCAACAATTTACTTGGTGAAGCCGAACAAATATTGCCGCAACACCTCACGTTGCAATACAACGTAGACCTAGTTTGTTTTTGTCGTTTTTTTTTCAGGGGTGATTGTATTGAACCAATGGTCCTAGAAGATCGAGAGAGGGATTATTCAAAAGTAAACTAAAAGTTTTCGCGCACTTTTGGAGTGACTAAAAATATTGGAGATCAACTAGCCCTCTTCCCATGGCCCTTTCCCCCCCAAGTCATCCGAATAAACTTTTGGGATAGGCATTTTGTTCAGCATAGTTAAAAGGTCCAATAGCTATACCTCTGGGGATGACATAATCCTTCTACAGCTCCTGAGGAAAGGGCTGTAAGTTATGAAATTTGCTCATTGTTTACATAAAGTATTTGTTATTGGAAAGTATACAGAAATTTTCCGGGAGGACATTTCTATATGGGAGTATTTTCTATGGAGAGGGAGTTTCCTGGGGTGAAATTTCAAGGGGAATTTTAAACAGTGTATTTTATCCAAATTTTCTGAGGTTATTTTCAGCGAGGATGAAATTACCTGGGGGGATTTTATTCGGAAGGAACTTTCCATGCAGGAACTTTTTGTAGGTGTATTTCTATGTGGTGAGGGAGGTGGATCTCCCAGCATTATTTGAAAAACGATAAGAAACGATTTACAAAAAGTTGTTTAAACTGAAAGTAAAGACCAACAATAAACTTAAACCAAACAGAAGCAATTCCATGTATGAAGAGGGGCTGTACCCTCTTCAATACCTTGCTCTTTACAATTATGTTTGACTTTTTTTTCTCAATTCTTTAAGAACGACTCCTTAAGCGATAGGGTCGTTTAGTTAGAATAAGAAGCTTTTTTAAAGTACTAAAATGCTTAGCGTGAAGAGCGAGGAAGGCCTATTGAAGAGGGGACAACCTACCTCGTAATAAATTCTGTATAGTTTACATTTTAATGTTAAACTTCATTATTTACTATTATATGGGGAATCAGATACCAATTTCAGAAGGCTAAATATTATAAAAAAATTATACCAAACTAAAGGCATTAAATGTTACTTTTTAATGTTATATACGGGTGACAAAGGTCAGGTGTGACACACCCTTTTTTTTAAAAGGTGAAATAATAGTAAAAAAGGTTACATGATATAAGCCTGTGTAGCACAGCGGATAGGCGCATTGGACAAAAGGTTACACGATAAAGCCCTGTTAGAATACTTAAACAGTAAAGTTTTATATATCAAAATTTGCATTTAACAAAAAGAAAGAAAAACTATACCCTTAGATTTGGAAAAAACATATTAATTCCCGATATTTTATATAGTTCAATATCCTCCCCCCTAATATTCATTGAAACATAATCTTAAGACTGACCTTTAGCCTTTTTGGACCCACCCAGCGCTGGACGTTCCCTCCTTTCACAATAATAAACTCTTTAGGTAATTTACAGCTATTGCCCCATGGAGGTTATTGGGGGTCTTTTCATCCGTAGAGACATAATTATTGGACCCTTTGACATTTCCAAACAAAAGGGCTAGCAGAAGATTTATTTTGGATGTCCCTGTGGGGAAGGTATGGGGGCATAAATTGGGTCAATATTTAAATTCTCCGTGTCTCACTTTATTGAAAAATTAGCAAACATACGTTTTTTAATTTCTATAGCCTCCCTCGCCCACTGAGAAAAACCCTTATCATTAGAAATAGCTGTAGCCTCATCAAATTGTATAAAATGTTCAAGATGAAAGAATGCATGTTCAGCCAGAGCCGAGACAAAAGTTTCAGGAGGCTTTCTAAATTGTAGGTTTTTTTTTCTATTGAGCTGCAATGCTCAATAAATCTTTCAATAAATTGTTGGTGAGTTCTATCAATATAAAACTTTCCACAAGAACAAGGAATTTTATACACCCCACTAACTAAATCTCCCCGGGTTATATCCTTCCCAGAATTAAGGAAACTACCTAACCCTTTGATGCCTGAATTATGAAAAAAGAATGGGAAAAATATTTCGGCCGTTTCCAGGCTTCGTTATGACCTATTCCACGACAGAAATGGCAAGAAAAAAAATGTATTGATAAAGATGATGAAATAAAAAAATGGTTCCCACAGGAACCATCCGGCAATCATGGCACAAAAACACTCTGATCGGCTACATAATGTGGTAAGTCAGAAAACAATTCCTGTTGGGTGTGAAACACAGGGACACTTCACATTTCACGCATTTCACTTTGGAATGAGCTTGTACACATACTCTGCATCTCTGTTTGCTCTCTATCCAATCCGGGAAGTGCCCCTGTCCATCGAGTCTTGTCGAATCTGGGGGGCGACAAGTATAATTTCTTTTTTTCTGAGAGTTGGCATCTGCGTCACTGAAAGGTCTACCTCTCTTTGGTGTTGCCAAAGATGAACCAGATAGAAGTGCACGTGCCACATCTGTCTTGAACTGTAGCAGGTTCATTGGTTTCTGCCCAGCAGCAAGACACCTGCGGTATAAGAGCCAGCCATTCACAACAGAGAGGTCAAACAAGAAGAAGAAGATCCTCATGTACCATTTGCTCTGTGACTTGAAGTCGATCCTGTAAAGCTCCAGCAACATGTCGGCAAGATCTACACCACCCATAAAGCGGTTGCACTCTTTCACACAATATGGTCGCTTGACATCGGCATACTCTTTTCGTTTACCATCCCACCGCCTACACGTGTCTTCTGGGTCTAGGGCGGCATAGGTCGAAATCAAGTGGACTGGCTTATTGTCATACCACTTCACCACAATGGCATTCGACTGCGTTTCCACTCGCCAGTCGTAAGAGCCTCTTCCTCGGGCTTTCAATTTGCTGTCTGATTCCAAAGCACAGCCTTTCAACCTGTTTGCCCTCACTGTGGCCAGTGTAAGTATGCCCTGATCACTTAGTGTTTGTGCCAAGTCTAACGAGGAGAACCAATTGTCAAAGAATAGCTTGTAATTTTTGTGCTTGGGTATTCCTCTTGCAAGCCGCAGGTCAAAATCAGCTCCAACTCCCAGGTCACTGACATGAACCGACCCCTTACCCGTATACATTTCAAAGTCGTAAACGAAACCACTCTCCCCAGCCCTTGAGATGAACTTATAACCCCACTTATGCGGTTTCTTGGGATTGTACTGCTTTAACGAAATCCTCTGTTTTGTCGGCACAATTTGCTCGTCTACTGCCCGGTGTTCTTCTGGGGGTATCTTCATAAAGTTATCTCTGATCATCTCTATCAGAGGACGAACTTTGTGGATCTTGTCGTGCCCAGGGTCTCCTCGTGGTTTCTGGGTAAGATTTTCGTTGAAATGAAGATACTTTTTGATCTGCTCGAATCTGTCAGGCGACATGGCATCAGCTATTACAGGGTAGCGCGTTTCGTTTGATCAGTAACTGCGGTATGACGGCATTTTCACTATTCCTGTGAATGCAAGGATCCCTAAGAAGCATTCCACCTCGGCAGATGAAACTCCAAATTCTTTGACATCTTTTTGAAGAGCGTAAATTTTCGTTTGGTCACGTATATGGTTGACCACGCCTTGGTAAAAAAACAGCCGTCGAAGTCGAAATCTAATGGTTTAGCATGGTGTCCGAACCAATACTGGGGCCGTTCGATCCAACCCCGTGGGTAGGGGTTGTTTCGGACATTTCAAAAAAATGAAAAAAAATAAAAATCTTTTTTTCCTTTTTGTAGAAAAATCTGAAAAAAAATCTCGAAGGTAGTCCAAACGGATACGCATTTTATGGTGAAGTCAGAACTGGAGAAAAGTCAATGGCTTAGAAGATATGCCGTTTCAAAAAATCGCGTCCGGGTCAACCCCGGTCTCCCCTACATTGTTATTGACGACGGCAACTCCCCCAGTTCTTGTCTAGATGGCTCTTCCGAGCGATAAAATTCGGAGCTATGCATGCCGGATGGTTCCTTGAAGCCACAGAACATGGTCAAGACATGGTCGAGCTCTCAAAATTTGATTCCAATGGTGTAAAGCAACTGTTTTCATGATATCTAGGCATCTCACACTGTATCCGGCTTACCGTCTCATCTGGTCTCGCTACCGCCGGATGGTTCCCAGAGGAACCACGACATTGGGGGGCGTTTCTATCCTCTGGTTTTCCAGCTATAGGAGTGTATGATAGCTCATCTGAACAAACAAAACGTCCTCTTTCTAAAACTTTTGGAATGAAAACTCTAGCACAATAAACAATAAAGTTATTCACAAAAAAGTATTCTCACCTTTCAGGAAAAACAAGCAAGGCTAGAGGGCACAGGTTCAAACTTCATTACCTCACACAAGGTGACAGATTACGGACTAAGAAAAATACAAACCTGTCTAGGTAGATCAGATTGAGACAATGGCAAACGGATTGACGTTAATAGGTCAAACGGTCAGGATTAAAATAAATTAAAAAGTTCATGGTTCCTGAGGGAACCTTCAGGCATCAAAGGGCTAATGGTCTCACTGATTGGAAACAAGTATCAATGCCATGTTTACAAAAATTCGTTTAAGCATATATATATATATATATATATATATATATATATATATATATATATATATATATATATATATATATATATATATATATATATATATATATATATATATATATATATATATATATATATATATATATATATATATGTACGACCACTATGGGGGAGGGGTGAGGAAGGGGCAGCCCCCTCCTAAAAGGTATAAATTCTGCTATTTCTGGGGCTTAATTTTACTCTGTACTTTCATTATAATAGCGTAGACCAGAAATCAAGAAGGATTAAACATCAATTTCTACCTCCACTCCCGCCCCTTTCTTAGGACCAATTCTGCAATTACCTGAAGGCTCATTGAGTTAGGATGTTTAGTATTAAAATGCACCCTTTGATGGGTTCTGTCCCCCTCTAAAGTTTTTACGGCAGCCCTTTTCATAAATACCTTATATCTTAACAACGAGCAATTTGCATAGAATACAGTCTCCACCACAGGGGCTGGAAAAGGGGTTGTCAAACTAGGAGGCATGGTTATTTGACATTTGGACTTTTTCAATAGAATGTTATAGGTTCCTATAACTTTCAGATTTTACGGTAAATCATAGATTTTCATTAGATTCTCTACTATTTTCATCGCGTACACAAATTTAAAATTTCTGGTTTCGAAAAACCTTCCAGAAATTCTCAAAGGTTTTTGTGATTTTTTATAATCTGAATCCATTTCAGTCTAGGTTTCCAGTCTTTCTCTTGCCCCCTTTTGGGCTATTTAGTCACAATATTCACATTTCTTCTCTGTTCTATGATTTCGTTATCGAAATAAATTCAAATTTATTATGAATAGTTTTCAAATCTCGTACCGTCTCCAAGTCACAGACCACTGATGACGAGAAAATATAACTACCCACGAAATCAGTATTGCTGCTCTACAACACAAAGAAATGTACTTTTTTGTCAACTAAAGAGATGATAGTCAATAACATGACATAAGAGGGCAGAGGAAAGACACCCCCCCTCTTCAAGGAACCATCATAGGACCATCTATGTTTTTTTTTTTTTTTTTTTAGAAGTAAAAGATCAAAACTAAAATTTGTCAAAATAGGGACTATAAAGAAGTAGCATGCCCAATAGTCCCCCACTTTGTAATGTCCTATCGCCAAATTTACGTAAGAATGGTTACTAACAACAATTTGGCTACCATAAAAAGACAAGAAATACAGATGAAAATCAAAAACTCACTTATCACTCCCTATGAGGGTGTATATCCTTGATCTATCTGCAATGTCCTGGGTTATTTCTCCATTTCGTAAGCTTTTTCCTTGAAGACCATGCAAATGAAAGGCCAGTACACTGTCAGTTAAGCAAACTGAAAAAAGTAAGAAGAAAAAAGGAGTCGAGATTTTGCCTCTGGAGAACTAGCTGAAGCAAAAGAAAATGACAAAGGGACACAAAAAACACTAAAACTAAAATCATCACCTTAGTATATAAAAGATATTTGGTATCAAGGTGTTGGTTCGGCACAATTCTACACTCTAGAAAAAATTGGCTGTTAAAATTCTTTTTTTTACCAGTTTTTTTTTCTTGCAAAATAATTTTACGGGTGGGATATTCTTTTCTAAATTAATTGGAAAAAAGGCGCCAATTGTATTATTGTCTGATTTTCATTATGGTTATCTATGATTCTGCATTTTTCTCCGACTATTTGTAATGACTAATAGACATTCCAAATATCAGCTAAATATCACATTTCCGAGTTCCTAGTCATTAATGCATCAAAAGCAAATTCTTTTTTAGTATATGATACAGCCTTTCCTTTTTTTAGTGTTTCGATTACTATTTACCCGGGACGCTCTTCTGCATATATACATTAGAATGAATGTTAGTATGTCTATCTATGTACGTGTGTCCTATATGCACTATTTAACTGTTCATTTGATTGTCATGGAACTATACGAGGTTGTCGAGTACACCCTTGCAAGGTTTAAGGTACAGAATTCCCCTTCTTAACATTTTTCGCGAAGACTAAAATTAGAGACCCCTGAATATGAAGAGTTGGGAGTTGTTTCCGTTGACATTATTCACACTTTCTTGATATTAATTTTCCAATAATGTCAAACGAATAAGTCAGCAATCCTATTTTTTTAAAATAATTTTAAATTTAAAAATGACATCGATATTGATCAAAGGGGGTCATTTTTCGCTAAGGGATTCTCTGCGGCGGCGGAGTTTTCAGGGGGATTATCCTTAAATTTCCCTTCTTTTGAGATCACAACAACGCACGACAAGTAAGCTAGTTATTATATAAGCTGTTTGATTTTCTGCCATCATATTTTCCAAGCAGTTTAACTTATTCTTATTTTCTACAGACTATCAGTTACATTTTCGACAAAGAATTAACTTCTTGATTTAGCCGCCATTTTCATTTGTCAACAAAATTTAGTAGGACAATTTTTTCCATAGGTTATGCTCTGCGTCCTTTTCAATTATGTACATGATTGTAGTTATCTCTTGACTCGTCAATTGTTATACAGCCGTGTTTCTTAAATACCATTTTCCCTACTTATACCTAAGTGTATAGATACATTGATAATATTATACCCATCTGATCCTCCAATAGCAGAATGTACGATCTTAATTATATTATGCTGCACGTTCTTCACAACTTGTCACCTTTTGTATTACTATATACGGAACGTACTATTTACAAATATAAAAAGATGCACAATTTTAACATATACACATTTTTGCGTGAGGGACACTGGGATTCCAATGATGAACATGGCCCGGGACGTAGGTGTGCTTGCCCCCCTTGTGGGGTAATGGGGATGACCTGGAACATTTTCTGAGTAATTGCCAAAACTTGAAGGATTTAAGGAATAGCTTTTTCTGGGGGGGGGGAGATGCACCATGGCTCCCAGGTATCTTGGAGACAGTGGCGGATCAAGGTGGGGGCACGGGAGGCACCCGTCCCCTTACGTAGTGGCGGATTTGGGGATAATATCATATTGCAATATTAAAAATAATATTTTTCGTTGAGGGTGAACAGCTTTTAATATTTGATGGCGGGGTGGTTTTTATAACATACCATTTTTTGCATCAGTATTTTTACATCATTTTAATTTCGACAGATTTATTAGAACTTTAACCCTCAGCAGATTATAGATTAAATTTACGACCATTCCTACGACCTACCTATTGCGTATAATCATTGAGGTTCCCTTTAAATTGCTGGTATTTCTTTGTTCGCAAGTTTATGAAAGCAAAATATTTTGCGTCCCCGCTAAAAAAAAAAAAAATCCTGGATCCGCCCCTGTTTGGAGAACTCTTCTAGGGAGCTATTTATTGCGATGGAATGTTTTATAGAGAATATTTTAGAGGTACGAAAGTTATAATCTCAAAGTGTTGAGTACTATTCATTGATTTGTTCAACTTTTTATATTTTCTTTTTCTGCATTTTTTTGTTCGTCACTGGCTTTTAAATACACATTTATGTATGTATACTTTTTATTACAATAAAATAAAATGTATACAATAAATATTACACCTCCTTTATCTTTTGTTTGCAGCATGTCACTAATAATGATGGTATGGGACAACCTCTTGCTCTTTCACACAGAGAGTTTGTATGCCCAAGCAAGTTTTACCTCGTCTCCATAGGACACCGTCTGGCTCCACTCAAGGTTTTTGAACTAGTCAAATTATTTACTGTTTGAGCATCTTTTTTAATTTCACAAGGTGCCAAGGTGCCAAATCTGAATTAAATTTATCAACGATTTCAAATGGAATGATCTTAACCCAAATGGAATCCAAAGTCAAGTATTCATGTTCAGAAAAGTCCCTTGAATGCAACAATTGTTTTTCAATGAATCATAACTCGTAATCTTACTATTTTGACGTACACGTTAACAATTCAATATTTAAATAATACTGTGAAATGACAAAACATATTACATAACTTACCATTTACTGGTTGAATCTGATTTGAATTATGATACAGTCGTAATGACAGGGGAACTCATTAAGATGTTAATTCCTAGCATTAAAAGCTATGATTTCTATTGAAGCAATTAATGTTATTACTATTATTTATCAATGAATTCGTCTTTGTCATTTATACTCGTATTCGCGATAATCAGAAAAAGTACTAAAATCAGTTTTTTCTTTGTCACAAAAAGCTGAAATCTTTCAAAATACAACAAAATAATTGTTTGAAGTATAAAGATTACGTTCGAAGAGTTAATTCAAAATAAGACTCAATTTAGCTGCGTGGATTGGAGTCGTGACGATTTTTCTGTGTTTGGTTAAATGTATCCATCCCCCTATATTGAGTTACGTAATTCGATACTTGTTTGTCGGGTTGACCTTTGTTAAATCACGCATGTGTTGACTATTTCGATCACCATGTTTTCATTATTATAATTATGTGTCAATTACAATTCTTAGCATTTTAAAGTTTCGAATCTAACAGGTTTCTTAAACACTATACGTAACTTTTGAGGGGATCGATTCTATCATCAATTTATACTGTAGAACAATTACAACACTAAATATTTACTAACCTAAGCCTTTTACTTCGTCGTTGAAACTTATTTCAGGCTGTAGGCGATGTGATCGTGGTCGTATTTTTCCTTCCATGTTTACAATCTTTACATAACCTGAAATTAAAGTTATTGACAGGAAACTATCACTTACAAAATTCTATGAATCATACTGAAGGATTTTTGGTCAACGTTGTCATGTTGTCATGATTTTTGGTCAAAAATGTCAACATTTTTGGTTGACACGTTTTTGCTTGTTTCTTCTCACTGGCATTTTCCAGATTGTAGTATTAGCTTATGCCTAGCATCAAAGCTTAAATAATTGGTTATTATTCAATACTTCATATAATTTCTGGAATGATTCACTTTAGACTGCAATCCAGTGAAAAAAGAAAAGAAAATATAAATTCAAACCCATACCAAAACCTGAAACAATGGAAAGGTACATATCAATTTAAAATGTAGGTAGCATTTTAAGTTATGATGATCTATTAATGACTGGAAGAGTTAAGAGTTACATTATATTTAACATAGACGACTCGTAATTAACAATGGGATAAATTCAGTGTCAGGATTCATTCCTATCGAAAATCCTTTGCTTTACCATAATTAATTACACAGCCGTTTAAAATAAATAAAACAGGTAAAATTTTACGACATTTTGCTAGCTAGTTCTCGTTTTGACGTGCCATTCTCACCTTTATTTGAAAAATTCAGTCAAAATATTTTCTATAAATATTTTATTTTCTAATACTAAACTGGGAGTTTTCAGTAATAAAAATGAGCAAATATCAGGCACTAGGCATAATTTTTTTAAGAAATGACAATAAGCTGGACAACAAGCACAATATTTAACCATTCTAGGGAAAAACTGACACCTCTATAGAACAAAATCTTTTTCCAACTTCTACCGTCCTGGGAAAAATTTGAAATACTTATCCTTCTCTCCACTGGAAATATTTCTGCGATACTGCAAGAATGTTGTACGATACAATAACTCTATTCCTGAAGAATAATCTTTAATAGTACCCTTAAACAAATGGAGAAGTCTTCTCCAATATTGGACATACCTAAAATTTCTTTTCTTATGTTTGTTATCGAAAATGACCTAATATCTCTCCCGACTCTATACATACAACTTTTACTAAAACTGCTTAGATATTTGAAACTGCGTGAGTGTTTAATATATCCTTGCAGGTTTAGTTGTTTTGTTTTTTTTACCTTTTACAAGAAAGACAACACGATTTTTGGCCGATAAATAACTTGATCACATCAGCCATTCTTATACAAACCATTGGTTTGTGTAAAAAAAAAAAAAAAATTCATAATGTTAATTTGATTGCCCCTAACAAAAATGTTGACTTGGTGCTAAAACGACAAACATGGTGCTAAATTGTCCAAATCTGCAACGTGGATAATAATTCAGCCCAAATTATGAGAGTGTATTAATCCCTGGTGGTAGAAGGACTTCACAATAAAACATTTCTTACATATTAACTAGCTAAGTGTAAAATCATTTTTTCGGCTTCCAGAATAATATCGTTATGATTGATTACAGGCCTTTTCAAATGACTTATTCAACTACTCTTCTGAGCCTCTTTAAATACATTCAAAATAAAAATATAAAAACACCAAAGTTTCTAATTAATTTGGCGTTACTAGTAACTTAACAGGCTCCTTATCGTACTTACGGTCATAACAGACTAGAATGTTATCACTATCCAATTGCTTGAGACACACAACCGGTAATTCGTCACGTCTTGGAACCACTGTAGCTAAAAAGAAATGAAAACTAATGAAAATAAACGAATAGAAATACAAGCCTGTCGCATAAACATATTTAAACATTATTAGAAGTAACCGTACAAAAAAAAGCTGTTACTTAAAAAACGGAAATGTCACAAAGCGCAAGACGATTTTTATAGTAAAAAAAAAACAACAACAACTTAAATAAGGATATAGCCTACCATTCCATGTTTCCCCAATATCAAGGAAAATCACCACAAACAAACCATCAATCTGCCCACATCAATATAGACAATGTATTATAGGATTATCGTTTCCCGATTCTCGCAACTTCTGCGAGATTCTTGTTTCTTGTTCAGTTTCTTGAGAAGAAATTTAGTTTCTTGTTCAGAAATATAAAACCCTAGACATTTTTCTGTCTGATCAAGAGCAATGTGTCCTCTCCCATATGGGGGCAGGTTTGATTTCGCCAGAAATATTGCCGGTCCGCCGAAGGAGCAGTATTTGTCATATATCCCTACTGACAGTTTTAATAGTATTATAATTAAATACTATACTAATTTTAAATTTTAAATATTTCAAGTTGAGTTATTGGTATCTTTTGAGCTATGTAAGTATTTAATATCGAATAATTAGTACTCTTTCTTCAGGATGTATTATCTCCTTTGTCTCCATTATCACTTATATCTCCATTATCTTCTTATTTACGACATTGAAATACAGCCTTGACAAAGTGAAGCTTACTCTGAGAAGTGAAAAGGCACATTGATGTCATTTTTTTCGTTATATGCTGTTAGTCCTTTATGTTCCACAGGAAAAAAAAAATCCTACTTTGAGGTAAGGCAACGGAAAAGAGATAAGATAGATACATGCTGAGAAACACTACGGGCCGATCGTACTATGGAAGGGAACTATGTTATGGGAAAAATATTTTTTATGCGAGGGTTAAGTAGTGTGTTTTAACGAAACGGCGAAACAACTTAATCATTCTGTAATCTACACTTTGAGCCTGATGTTTAGTAATGAAGACCTGAATGCGATTATAATTGGATTTTGTAATTTTTTATTTAGATCTCATACTGAGTGGGATAAATTTACGAAAATAGTTAGAAAGCAGACAAAATTTGAAGGAAGAAAGCTTTGAAAGCAGGTAAGGATATTAGCAAAAAGCTTTAAACTTCGCACAAGAGGTAAGGACTTTTAATAGAAAGAAAGATTTCGGTAAACCTAACGAAAACACGAAAGTAGTAGACAAGGATTTAAACAGTGAATTAAGGGGCTTTAAAATGGGGACTTTTGATAATATTGCTCGGAAGCTGGAAGATTCAGCTGGACAGTATACATAGTAAGAGATGTATTGGTAAGTTAACAACTGAAAAATCGATAGTCACGCCAGACTAGTCTCACTTAAAGCTAGAGACGAGAACTACATTCATAATAAAGAATAGCAGGGAGAGGTAATCAGGACATTTTGAGAGTGGGTTAGCCGTGATGAAGTGGTAAAAAATTATATAGACAATAGCAAGAGAAAAATGCTTGATAATTTAGAAGTGAAGAAAGATTCATTGAGTAAACAAGAGTTAAAGATGTATTAATAAAGATAAAAATAATCAGGCTAAGGGTATTGATGGTACGGTGATTTAGTTTTTAAAATATCGTAGTTAAGAAGTAAGGGATAAGATACTAAAAATTATCAATAAGACTTCTAATAACGGGGAAGTACCAAGTAGTTATAGGAGAAATAGTAATTGAACGGGTTTATTAAAGGTGATTTCAGTAAGAAGTAAATTACTTAGCATGATGATACTTATTACACCAAGAGACGCTGTAGTAATTAACAGATGCAAAACCACTTAATTTAATATGAAAAGAGAACCTTAACTCACAGGAACATAAAAAGTAAAGTAGTCAAGGTAAAAGGGCTTTTCCATAGCTCTTCCCTTTGGAAGAATAATCAAATCAGTTTTTGATCTAAATTTAGGATACTAGAAGCCATAGCAATGATCATAGTCAATTATGCTCTGAAAAGGTGGCCCTTCAAAAAATTGAGGAAGACATGCTAAAAACTTTCCGAGGGAATAGCCCAAGAATATTTTTAGGGCACTTCTTTGAATGATGATATATCATAAAGTAGGCTGCGTAGCAAAAGTGGTTCGATAGTATGGTTTAGGACTACAATGAAAGAAGTATACCTTTTGACGTTACAGTTACGATCCATTTCCATCGAGAAAAAAATCCATACATGAAATAATTATGAATAAAAAGATAAAAATAAAAGTTAAACAATAGAAAAACGAAAATAATTATGCAAGTCAATATTCATAGAGAAAACTTGAGAACCTAAAGGATGTCTCAAAAAGAACACCGAATTTGAAAAGCCTGTTAAAATAAGGTGCAAATGTGTGTCAAATTCGATTTCTAGTAAATTCAAATCCAACGTTCTTTTTGAGACACTCCTTAGAAGCCAACTAAACATTAGTAATTTAAAATAGCTCAGATTAACCGCCAACATAATTCCGAGATTTATCGAGGCGGAGGGAGGAGGCAAATATTCGAAAAAAGTGGCAAAACAGGGAAAATTATATTGAAAGTAAAAGAAATTATTTACCAGTCATTATAACCAAATCTTTAAGGAGGGGAGGGACACATGGTCAACCCCCCAACCCCTACCTCGCATACTTGAAAGCCAACTGCTACATACTTTGATGGCTTTCTTTCAATATTGAAAGATGTGTATTTACATGTTTCACTACATTATAATCTCTGCTGTACAACAATGACAGATATCAAAGATAAACAGTTTGAACCATGTACAATCACCAAAAAGGGTGTTGTAGGCAAGCAGCTCACTCACAACTATTTAACTTTTACAAAGATTTAGCCATTACAGCAATAGAAATGTAAGAAAAATAATAGAGTTTAAAAGAGGTCAATAAGCATTGTTTTACGGCACTGTTTGTAATTAAGTATGAGGGGTTGTGACAAGAAAAGATTAAGGATTTTGAAATACCTGTCCCGTCCATATCATCATCTTCTTCGCGCTGGAGCCATGTGGACCCCGGCTGAGACTCATTGAGATCAATAAGCTCAAAATTCAACTCATTCCGACTGAGCGCTCTTCGAACACCAACGCAACATATTGGATATTCTTTTGAAGGACTGATAAATATTTCAAATAACGACAACGGAGAAGGCAGCCAGCATTCAAACCTCTAAAAATCAGACAAAAAAACGAATATTTTTTTTACTCGGGATAAAATAAGCGATATTAACAGGATGTTTTACAGCAAATTTGAAAATGGAACCAGAAGCTTTCTAAAACCTACAGTTTTGCGTTGTGCTAAAAAAAAATTCTTTGAAAGTTTGAAATTTTGGATTTCTTAAATAATTTTGATGGTTCAGAAAAATTTTCCACTGGAATTTTTTTTAATGAATTCAGAAATTTAACCAGAATTGACTATTTCTAGCACAATTCTTTTTGTAATTCTTTTTACAATTTTTACCCTCGTCATCTCAGTTCAGCTTGTTTTGTGCTGGTTTTTCCGAGTTTCCTGCAGTGATGGTATAAGTAACCAAAGACTTAGTTTTCCTGGCCTTGCTTAGTGCTATTGTCATGCAAAGTAAATATGAGAAGATCACCCTATTTGAACTTTATTCACCTTGCTTGGTGGTGGCGCCACCTACCTTTTGTAGCTTACTGCAATTTGGACTTATAAAAGCGCCCCCAGATGGCTCTACCATCGCCACAACATCTATCAAACGTTCTCACCACGGGAACCGTGGTGGTAGACTCAAAAAGGGGATGAAGATGCCAGTGTTAATTTAAACTAGGACCAAGACTAAAGCCCAACCGCGTAGACCAGGTTGCCTGGTACCAGTAAATTGCTTTCCTGCTCATAAAACGCCGCCTATGCTCACTCCTTGGTATAGCTAACCGGCTGTGATTAGCTATACCTAGCTATACGGAAGCTGCCTAATATACTCATGTGTAACGCGCGTTCCTTGGACAACAAAATCGAGGAACTCGAAGTTATAATCAAGCAGAACAAAGCCTCAATCGCAATAATAAGTGAATGCTGGGACATTACTTCTGAGTCAGCGCGCATTAAAGGCTACACTAGCTACTTTAATACTCGTCGAGACCGTGGCCTGAATTGTCGTGGAGGTGGCGTATGACTTTATTTTCGGAATGATCTACCGTCAAAGCTGTTAAGCGATCCAATTGATTCCGACCATGAGATATTGTGGACAGAATGTAAACCAAAACATTTATCAAGAAGATTCTCGTGTCTGATAGTCGCTTTGGTCTATTACCCTGAGAGTGCCAGGAGCAGGAAAGAACCTATTGAGCACATACAGTTTTTCGTAGACAAAATTCGCCAAAAACATGCCTCTGCTGCCTTTGTGATTGCTGGTGACTAACCAAACCAAAAAAAAGTGGATTTCCAGAGTTTTGGATTTGCGTCAAGTTGTCGAAATACCGACCCATAAGAGTAACAGCATATTTGACTTGATCTCAACGAACCTTACATACTTCTTTGATGTACCGCGGTCCCTAGGACCCCACCAGAATCCCCATCATCATTTCATAATCTTCTGGGAAGCAAATTCAGCAATCCCCGAAACTAAACAAGTCAAAACTAATATACGACCACTAACAAGAGATTCGACTTCTATGTTCGTCGCTGGATCGGCAACTACGAATTGGATGACATTTGTTCCGAGCCGAACATCAATGTCAAAGTCAGTAAGCTGAATAGCCTACTTCAGGAGAATTTCCATGCTTGTTTACCAACTAAAGTCATTACCGTTACAGATACTGATAAACAATGGATCACAAGTGACCTCAAGGACCTAATTAAGACTCGATGCCGCCTTCACAGCAATGGCGATTCGGTTTTTTCAGCCAAGTTGCGCAGCCATGCTGTCAAACTGAACAGGCGATCGAAGAGACAATATGTGAAGGACAAAATTATGCCTTTACTTATGATAGGTCCAAATAAATAACATTTGTCAGTAGAAAGACTTGCTGGTAAAACGACACCCAGTGACTTAAGGGTAGTGAAAGAGGATGGTACCTTGTTAACGGCTACGGAAGTGAAACTCCTTTTTGTTGGCATCTGTAACAACTATTCGTCAATCATCAGTTCAGAAATCGAGTCTCTCATTAATGAAGCAGGGATTGATGATGTAGGAAAAATTTTCCGAGTTTGCCGTTTACAAGGAGCTTCAGAAGCTCAATAAGAACTGTGTGTCCTACCCTGGCGAGCTTCCATTAAAGTTGTTACAAGAACTCGTTATTTTCCTTGCCAAGCTAATCTCCTCCATTATTAACCAGTGTTTCCAAGAGTAAGTGTTCCCTAGTGCTTTGAAGAGAGCGTACCTTCACGTCATACCCAAAGTGAAGGGTCCTAAATCTTGTGGCGAACTCCGACCTATCTCAATAGCCCCGAAACTGTCTATGGTTGCAGAAACGTTTATATACCGCGAGCGGATGTCACAGATTTCTTCTCCTTACCCATATAAGTACGGATGCTTGAAAGGAAGCAGCATAGCTGTTTACTTAGTGAAAATGTATCGAGTGGCTTGACCGAGGAAGAGCGATTGACGATCTTCTCATAGTGGATTACCGAAAAGCCTTTACCTTATTTGCCATTTCATAGCTAGGACAAATATACACGCAATGGGCGCAAGCAAGCATATTCCCCTTCTAGCGATCTATATTTTGCAAGACTGTTTCCAGTGCGTCTACAGCCTTTTCCCTGGAGACACCAACACTGAATGGGCTGAGCTCACGTGTGGTGCTCCAAGACACAAAACTTGTAGCGCTGTTATTTTTAGCAGTTAAAAACTTTGTCCTTTCTGAGTTTGAGGACAGGTTTAAGTACGTAGACGACTTGTCAGTTCTTCTGAAATATCTCATTGAAAACTCCGAGGCACTTTCGCAATTCAGTGATGCATTAATGGGCAACTTTAAAGACCAATGTACTACCAACAGCCTTCAAATCAACAAAAGAAAATCCGAAATCCTTCGGTTTAATCATCTTAAGAGGGACTTCGTCAGTCCTCTCCCACCGTATCCTAGTGCATCTTCGGCTGTAATTCTCGGTGTTACATTTAGCGTTGACTGCTCATTTAGTACTCATGTTGATACAATCACTAAAAAGGCAAATGGTGCGATGCGTACCCTTATCTTACTACAGCGTTGGGGTTTTTCTGTGTCCCAACTTAAGACGGCTTATCTTACATACATCCGACCAATTCTCGAGTATGCTTGCCCTGTATGGGGCCCTCAAGTAAACAACAGAAGTTGCCTAAGCGATCAACTTGAGTCACTACAAAAAGAGCCTTTAGTTATTCTATCAGACGCATGTAATGTAAGTTACGAATCGGCATTATCTGTCGTACAACTACCGTCCCTTCACGAACGTCGTTTGGGTTTGATCTGCAAATTTGGCCGATTACTTCTTAGCAGGAGGAATAAAATAAACACAAGGTCAGCTAACAAAATGACACTGGAATTGCCTACTCAAAGAAAAAATCGTTTTACCAATTCGTTTGTTCCTTTCTATATGTCAGTGTTCAATAAGTTATAGTCTCGTGTTCTGTTTTTTTTTTTTTTTTTTTTTTTTTTTTTTTCGTTGTAAGTACTAGCGCCATTTAGTAGAACTGAACTATGATTGCTAGTATATATAAAACTTTTACTATTAAAACTATTCCTATAACAATTGCGATTTTCTTGGTGGAGTTTTTGGGATCTCAGACAAAATACAAAAAAAAATCTTTGGGTCTAGAATAAATCAGATTATATTTTTGAATGTAGCACGAAACGACATTAGAAGCCTTCCTTAACACTTAACCTTATTTCTTTTCTTTTTACAACCATCATTCAGTTTTTTTCAGCCGAAGAGGCAAGAAGGACGATTTTGACATGAGAAGTGACAAGAAAAAAAATAATTATCGTCTTAGCTTACTTTGTTCATTATTTATTGCTGTGTTACAACCTAATGATAATCCTTTCATATAATGGAAGCATGACAATTTTGTTCCCAGCTACAATGTCAAATTGTCGTACTTCACAGGCTTAATTTAGGCACCTTTGTACTAGATCATATTTATTTAAGGTTGAAGTCTGGTGTTTAAAGCAACCAATTAAAAATTTACCGAATAAAGCAACCATCAGGTTACCTAGATACGAAAAATCTCGTCCTTCTATTGGTTGATGTTTGATACTACGGTTCCTCAAATTATCGGAGTCGAGCGAACGATATCCTTATTCTTCAGGTACAGCAATTCGGCTCTGAAGCATAAAATGCTTGGTAATAATGGAATACATTAAAGATAATTAATTCTCAGTTCTTTGTCTTCATGCTTGTACCAATCCATTTTTTAAGTTTTCAGTGTTGCTCTTAATTCAAATTACCAATATGTTTATAATACTAACAGAGGATAAATTTAAATATTATTTTCAGTATTTTCAGAAAAACAAAACAAGATAAGTTTTTCATGAAATGATATATTTATCACTTACTAACCTTTAGAAGCATGAATTTATTCAGTGGGTCATACCACTGCATCAAGAAAATGCCAGAGGATGTGGCACCACAGAGGTATCTGTATCCATTGTAAGGGTTTCTGGCAGTGGCACATTTCAAGGAGCCTCTAGTATCAGGAACTCTGACTGTAATGGCAAGTTTTCGGGGTATTAAAGACTCAGGCAAGTTGAGTTTGGTCATTGGAAATTTCGGACCAGCTTTAGCGTGTAAAGGTACTAATTCATGTCGATATAACTGCTGGGTTTTATTTCCTGAAATGACAAGAATTTTGGCTAAACAATGTAATTAAAAAAATTAGAAATCAGTTAATCAGATAGAACATTAGAAAATATCCTATGTCGCCTGACCATTAGTTTTAATAGTATGCGATGCCTCGTGACGCTTATTCCATTAAATTGCCTTAAATTGCAGCTAGGAGCAATCTAAGGATTTCTCCTTGTAGTGTTCCATAATGATGACTTGAGTTATATACAAAGTTTATTAGTGACCAAGTGCTGTTCCATGTTCAGCAGCATCCCAATTGAGTTTACACTCTCTGGAAGACCACTCAGCATCAAGCCTTCGTTTGAAAATATCAACGGATTTCAGCAGTACCTGTTTCATTAGATAGTTTGTTCCAACTGTTGACAATACGTGATGAAAAGAATTGAGTGCGGACTCTAGATATTGCAGACTACTTGACAAGTAGTCAAGGCAACGACAGGCAACGAGCTCTAGTTTTTGAGTTGATACCAACAGTAAGGAATATTTCTGGGAGAATATTAGCCCTCAACAACTTTTAGACCAAAATAACATCCCCTCTATTCTCATGTAAACAAGTGAAGAGAGGTTCAGCTTTGATAGTCTTACAGGGTAGGAAAGCTCCCGCATGCCAGATATTACTTTAATGGGCACGTCTCTGCATATCTTCAAGGACTTTTATGTCTTTTTTAAAATATGCGGAGGCAAGAGACATTCCAACTTCAAGCTTGGAACGCACAAGTCCCTTATACAGAAGACAGATGATTTTAGGGGAAAAAGTGGAAATAGTACACTTAATCAGTTCCATGGATGAAATAGCCCCAGCAGCAGACCTTTTAGTATGACGGCTGAATTTTAGTTCATTGTCAATAGTGATACCAAACTCTGCTCATTATTTACAGAGGAAAGTGGGTGGCCAAAGAAAAAATAAGGGCGGCAAGGATTCAATTTGCCAAAGTGAATGATATTACACTGACAACATTGAATTCAAGAAGCCAGGCCTCAACCCATTGAACCGGGAAAGGAAGATTAATTTGTAGCAGGGCATAATCTTCACAGGACAAAACTGGTCCAAGAAGCTTCAGGTCGTCTGTACAAAAAGTTGATTTACTGCTGATAATGGAAGGAGCATCATTGATGAAGATATTAAATGGCGTAGGACCCAAAACACTTCCCCGAGGAACTCCAGTCAGAAAATGCGTAGAGGAAGAAAGAATATGATTACCACAGTCATTAAATAACTGAACACATTGAAATGGCAAATAAAGAAAACCAAGTATTCCAGAGCAGGGATTTCTCTTCAAGCTTGACTGCACGTAATTTAATTGCAAGTCGATTGTGACACACTTTGTCTAAAGCTTTAGAAAAGTCAAGCAGAATCTTGTCAGCAGGCACCCCAATATCAAATAACTTGTGTTGTGATCACACGATTTAAGGAGATTGGTGTCAACAGATCTTCCTGAACGAAAGCCATGTTGTGAACTGTGTGAAACATTATTTGCTTCAAGGTGTTTAACAACTGCAGAATTGATTATTTTTTCAAGAACCTTAACAACTGCTGATGTCAGGCTAATGGGTCGATAATTTTCAGCAAGTTCCTTTCTACCTTTCTAAAATAAAGGAATGATATGCGTAAAGGAATGGAAAGATTTAATGATAGACTGAACAGCAGGGAAAGAGTTTGACACAAAACCGTCTGACATTCATGTAGGATACGTGGGTGAATGCCGTCTGGACCGGCAGATTTATTGAGTTAGAGGAATGTAAGTTCATTTAGAACCAATGTATCTAGTAATCAGAATTGGTTCCATCTTATGTAATATATTATATTAAGAAGGTGTGGGACAAACAATACTGGAATTGGAGGATAAAACAGATGAGAAATATTGGTTGAAAATGTTAACTTTTAGCTTAGGATCTGGGACTGTGCGTCCGCTACTATATTTTTGAGTGGCATAACGCCAGAAAGATTTACGGTTATCCTTAGCTTTTTCAGCCAATTTTTCCTCAAATCTTATCTCCAACCCCTTTATTTGGTTGGTTGCTTGATTACGAAAAGATTTGAAGACTTGATAATTTTCTGTAATTTTATTTTTTCTATAGCGATTCCTTGCTCGGTGTATTCTGTTGATTAGCTTGCTTACTTTAGTAGTTAAAAAAGGTAAACTTTTGCCTGTTTTGCCTGAAAAATTCTGGTACAAGGCTTTTCAACATGCTGAATTTTCGTTTTTACATTTGACCAACCCTGATCAATATCATCAGTATTAAGCTTTTTCCAGTTTACATTGGCAAGTTTTTCAGAGACTAGTTTGTAGTTTACAGATTTTTGTTGCTTAGAAGAAGGTTGTTTGGTTGGCAGACGTAATTCTGAAATAATTGCTACATGGTCGCTATTACAAACAGGTGTGGTTATTACATTCTTAATAAGAAGGTTAAGGTTACTGAGAATAACCAGACTAAGAGTGTAGGACACTTGACCTTCCCTGAAACAAGTTGGTTGTGAGCTTGTTTGATAGAGGGAATCATCAGAGAGGGCAGAAAAAAAAAGGAGAATCTCTATTACAAAAACCTGGTCCATCAAACCATTGAATTTCAGGAAGGTTAAAGTCCCCCAAAAAGACAAGATCATAGCTGGCAAAATTAGACAACACATGAGATAAAGTCCAAAACACAGGGAGTACTGGGGCTTCTATAAACAACACACACTACAATTGAGATTGATTGATAGTGTGTTTTAATGTAAAAAGACTCAATTCCATCAGTAGCCAGAGATTTAAATTGAATGCTACTAACCTTTAGTCCATCTCTTATATATAAGCACACTCCTCTTAGGCAAAGTGAGGAATTCAGATTAAAAAAGCATTGATTTTGATTTCATCAGGAGATAAAACTGACAGGCGTTTTTCGGTGAAACTTCTGTAATTGCTGCAACATACACCTCTTTTGATATCACACGAAAGGAAAGTTCAAAAAGCTTATTAAGGTGGCTATAAACATTGGAGCAAAGGAACCTCATTCCTTGTGAGGTAGGAATCTGAGAGGATGTAGGACTAGAGTGAACAGGAACCAAACGACTGGTAAGATTGTTGGATACAGCACTATGAAACGACAAAGATGAAACAGCTGGTGAGCAAGTTGTTATAGAAGAAACAAGAGAAATGCATCAGACAGGGAAGCATTATTATGATCACTACTAGACAGTTGAGAGACAAAATTTGGTGATGCGAGTTCACAAACATTTAACAATTAAAAGAGGTAGAAGGAAGCACAGACATTGGCGGGACATTGGAGCAGTCGGAGGGATCACTCCAACTGGCAAGTTTTTGTAGTGATGGCACCCTAACAAATTATCAAATCTGTCTCTCCATTAGCTTTTCTGCGTTTCAACTCCTCAACAAGAGCTTGAAAGTGCCAGATGGGACAATTGAGAAGACACTGTAGAAGCCACTAGGTCCTGAACAGTTGAAACAAAGCACACTGATTGTAATGAATTTTTAATGTGTGATACCCTATTAGCAATATCACTAAACTGAGCAGAAATGTGACATTTAATGTAAGTTCTCAGCTGAGAGAATGTTTGGGTCAACCGACTGGTGGTGGCAAACTCCATCTTGAGATCTTCCCTAAAAGATTTCAAGGAATTATCCATAGCAGAAGCCAGCTTTGCTATCATAGCTTGCTCACTAAAGGGGGAAGCGGAAGGTTAACTTTGCAGGCTGAACATGACCAGGAACAAGTAAGTTATTGCATCATTTTGCTTAATAATTTATATTCTCCAGGAAACAGGTCCAGACAATCACCACAAATCCACTTCTCATGAATGTCATACTCTATGGTAGAGGACCCCTCATCCAATTCTGTAGAACAGACAGCACAATTATGATGGCCTTTAACTTGGGTTATGTGTTTCCGCTTGGCCTTGCTGGCCATAATACATTCAACTAAATCAGAAAAATTAAACTAAACAAGTCCAGGCTATGTGCTATGCCAGTGGTTCCCATCCTTGTTCGGTCCACGTACCCCTAACCAAGGCCCCAAAAGGTTGCGTACCCATTAGTTTACAATCGTTGTTTTACTGTCTTCTCAACTAAGATCGGATTGTCAAAACACGATATTTATTGTCATATATATCGGTGCGTAAATGTGTACAAGTACGTGATAAAATCAATGTGACACTTGAGGCTGCTTTTTTGCTAAAATACTATCAAATCTTGGCTCGATGTCACTAACGGCAACTATAAGGTCACTAAGTCTGTTTCTGTGTTTGGTTTTGATCAATGACATTGCCGAAAATGACACTTCACGAAGGTAAGTAAATCCGAATGGCAACAAAACAGACATGGTGATTTTACTTAGCTCCTTATATTCTCCTTTCACCTCCCACCAAAACTGGGAAACAGTTACGTTTTGGAACGTCAGTTCTAAGGCGCGATCACTGCCAAGATCAATCAAATTCTCTGTAAGCTTGTCAATAAAACCGGGGCTTGAGGCTGGATCTCCAACAAATGGATTTTGGATACAATCTTGAGTTCTATTTTGTGCCATAATCGATGGGAAATATGACACAAGTTCATCTCGCAACTTTGTCAAATGCTCCCAAATACAATCACACATTGCCTTCAGGCTGTCAATTTCAGTATCATCCGCAAACTAAATGACACAAGTTCATCTCGCAACTTTGTCAAATGCTCCCAAATACAATCACACATTGCCTTCAGGCTGTCAATTTCAGTATCATCCGCAAACTTGTCAAGGATCAGGAAGACACTAACGTTTTTTCTTTGACCTTTCCAAACGAGAACTCCAATTATTTGAAGAGGGCACACATCTTTGAATTCAGAGACAGTTCGTCCGTCCAGAAACCTTGCATTGAGAGACTCAGGTCATTACGTTCGTCGAAAATATCCGCACGATAGGCTAGCCTGCAGACCCAGTCCTGGTTTTCCAAAAGTGAACTGAATGCAGACTTTTAATCCAGAAGAAACATATGAACTGCTTGTCGGAGCTCGAAAAGTCTGCTTAAAATCTCCCCACGAGACAACCAGCGAACCTCTGGTGCAAAAGTAAATGTTGATTTTCTGAACCCATTTCTTCGCACAGCCACTTGAACAGTCTTGACTTCAGTGGTCGGGCTTTGATGAAGTTGATCACTTTTACAGTTCTTATCGAGAGTCTCGTGCAGATGTGCGTTCATCCTTTTCGATGCAAAAACTTGCCTGTAAATGATGCAGTGCAACCACTTCACATTGGGATTTTTCTTCCTTATCAAGGCCATGAGCCCATTATTCTTCCCTGTTAGGGTGGCAGCCCCATCACTCAATGAAAGAAACCAGTCCCACAAGATACTTCTTTCTGAGAAGAATTGGTCAATCACCTTGAATAGTTCTTCTCCTGTTGTTCTCGACTGTAGGTTTTGAAAAAACTGAATATTTTCTCTTATGTCAGAATGATCTTGATATTGGACAAAAGCAATCGTCTGAGCTTCAACTGACACATCCATGCTATCATCAAGCTGCAACGCAAACATCTTCGTCACCTTTATTTGCTCAACAGCCTGCATGACAATCTCACTTGCAATGTCTTCTACCCTTCTTGAAACAGTATTGTTCGACAAGGGTATAGATTTGAGGGCAGTAGCTGTTTTCATATCAAACATTATTTCACTGACTTTCATTAGGGCTGGTAATATCAGATTTTCGGCAATTGGTGTGCGGTTTTTTCTGTTTCGCAACTAAATAGGAAACAGCATATGAAGCCCGGAGATCCCTGGAAGAAACTGATGCCACCAAACAGTTACTAGTGAATGCTTCTTGTTTACGCTTGGAAAACTCTATGGGCTTCCCGACACGAGAAGGATACACAGTGCTGAGATGCCGGTTCATATGCACACGTTTCATGGAACTGTAGGCCAAAATTTGCCCATAAAGAACACACTGAGCATTCACTGGATCAGACTTTGTCGCACCAAATCCGAGTCCTAAGTATTCTGACAAGTACCGACGCACTTTAACCGAACATGATTCGTCACATTTCTTCTTTTTAGATGCAGGTTCTAGGTCTGAGGTACCATCATTCAGCTGCTTGTTATTCCTAATCAGGAATCTATCCATTCTTGTTGTCAACCATTTTGTGTTTCAACAGATGATAAGACACTGGTCTCGGTAAACCCGTAAGGGACTTAATCGACCGAGGGTGGAAATACAATGAATAAAGAGTTATTGTAACACAATCTTGCGGCTACTAGCAGGTCACTGAAAACGAAAGTTTTGGAAGTTGAGCCTGAAATTATGTATAGTGGGGTATCTGATTGCAAGGAAAATGTTGGAACCAAGTCAGAATCGAGTTATAAAGCTGTAGACAAGATTGATTTTTGGAACCTTTACGAACCCCTTGCGAGGGGTTCGCGTACCCCCTGGGGTACGCGTACCCCCGGTTGAGAACCACTTTGCTGGGCTACTACCTAAAAACATCGCTTCTAAAATCTACAAAATCCAACAAAAAATTCTTCTCTGGAACAACTTATCAAGCTGTCACTAAATCAGAAACTTGGAATTAAGGCAAATGCTTCTTAAGCGTTAAGGCGGGCGCTTGGCTGACTACCTTTATAGAGTGAAACAAGAAAAAGGTTTACAAATCAAAATATTGAATTCTAAGTAGGTCACAGGATTTAAAAAAAAAAAATGAAATCAATTAATATCCATTAAGGGTTCCTAAAATAGAAACATAATTCGTAATGCCCTGGTTAAAAAATAAACTTTAGTTTAGCCATAATTCACTTTCTGAAAGCTTTATACTAGTGACAAAAAAAAAAGGTTTACAAATCAAAATATTGAACTGTAAATAGGTAACAGGATTTGCAAAAAAAATAAAACCAATTAATATCCATTAAGGGTTCCTAAAATAGAAACATAATTCGTAATGCCCTGGATAAAAAACAAACTTTAGTTTGGCCATAATTCACTTTCTGAAAGCTTTATACTAGTGACAAAATCAAATTTTAACTTTGCCCAGTTCATTCATAAGAATGATTAAATATAGAACGATAGTAATAGCAGTTATAAACAGCAATCTCGAGTAGGGGATGCATCCAATGCATCTTTCCTATATAAAACTCTAATATGTACAAACTTATTATAGCTTATTATTATAGCTATATTATAGCTATATTATACTATGTATAGACTTATTATAGCTTATTTGAGAAAGGGCATGAATTTTATAGATTCAATAAGATGCACGATTAGAAGCATGGATCGAGTACTTTTTTTATACTAGCACAGAAAAAGTTGTATCGCATGAGATTGGTCCTATTCTCTTCTCTCCATCCCTCTGTAACAACTTAAATCTCTATCTTTCTGTTTAGACCTTAAAATTTGAAACGCCACTAGTTCCGGTAACTGCAAAACTGGAAAATGTTTCATCCTGAAGACGAAATGTCATCTTCTGCCCATTTTCGACCAACCAAACCCCCCTCCCTTCGAACCTACTATTTTTCACAGCTTTTTAAAAAGAAATGTACACATAAAAAAATCACTGACATTTCCAGCAAAAAAAAAACAAAAAAAAACAACACACAATCAGAGACGATGCATACCCAGCCCGTCGTCATGTTCATATTTTCGCACTACCACAAAATTTCAAATTTCTACCTGAAACGTACCGTTTGAATGTATTTGACAATCACTTTGAAGACCAATATAATTGAATTGTTGAATAACTTGATATTCCACCAAGCGTTCACATCTGATGTGAATGGTGGCAAATCTGAAGTTTTTTTAGATCATTTTTTTATTTACAAGATTCAGAAGAGGCCAGGGAGAAAGGTTAGAATAAAAAATGAGGACAATAGGTAATGAAGATAGCAACAACAAAGAAGTAACGAAATGTTTAGCTAATTTAGAACAACACACACAAGATACCATGGAGAAGTACGAGTGAAGTTCCAGCGGACTAAGGTACATTTTAAAGATACAGAAATAATATTGACTTCAAGCTTAACTAGAAAAAAAGGACAGTGAAGTACTATAGTTCAGCTGAAAGACACCGCTGAAAAATGTATGTTAAGTTTTACTTGTCAAAAACTTCAATTTGTACGCATTGGGACTGGAAAATTGCAAAGAAAGATTTTAAAAGTGCTTCATTTTCAAATGTAAATAGCAATATTTACAATTTAAAACTTGGGTCATTGTAAAATACGTGATACATCGGTTCAAGTTGGACAAAAAATTACATTCAAAAAGCTTTAGAAGTTCTGACTAGATATAATTACCAGACAAGGAAATTAACACATCCTTAACTACAGTCACCCATGTAGTTTTCCTACTAAAAAGCTGGTCTAATACTGCTTCATGAAGTTCGTTCAAGTTAAGGGTGTAGATACCCTCTTCAGCACCAACTAATAGATGCTGATCTCTGGTAATTGGATGAACCCACGTAGTTGAGCAATGTATTCGAAGAGGACAACTGTTGAAAACCTATAAAAGCAATTACAAAAACTAAAAAATACAAGCTCCTCGTATAAAGCAAAACATATTTGAACTAGAAAGAATCGACATCAATCTTATACTATATTTGATTTCAACTAATTGAGAAATATTCATCTATTTGAAGTATAAAAATTTCTTATTATTTTAAAAAGTAAGATTAAAAAAAGACTTATTTGAGAGGATACTGGGTTATAGAAATAATACTGAGCTTATCAGGACAAGTAAGGATCGTGGAGAGGAAAAGGAGAATTTTATACATAGCACCATTCCGAAACTTAAAATCTTGCATAGAATGGTTCATCCTGTTTTGATTACTCAAACATCACTTCATCCACATCGGAGGGGCACTGGAAAATATCTTATATGTGAGATCTAATTCATATGAATGACCTAACATTGGTTAAACGAATTAAAATTTATGAAAAGGATTTATACAGAAGAAAAATAAGCTTACAATATTTTTTTAAGGAGTTTTAATATTTAATAAATGAATTACTTTAATCATAAATCAGATTCCTCATAGAAAGCAAAATGTATCGTCTGTATCGTCATTACGGCTAGCATCTTCAGAACTGCCATAATGAAGGTCTAAACGCTTTCTCCCGTCTTACTTATAGTAGAAATAACCTTTTCCTTTATCATGTTTCAATATCTTGATTTCATTTAAGTTTCATCTTTTAGAACTACTTAGGTTACGTTTTTTTCCGTCGTTAAATTATTCATATTTTCTTAGTGCAAGTCTTACCGCCGGTAACGTTGCAAAGCAGTCCAGAAAGAGCTAGTCCTTGGAGATTTATTTTGTGCACTATACTTAACATGTCCATTGGAAATCACAAACTTGACAATAATACAGATAATAAAACTATTTTTTTAGTCAAATAAAGGTAGACTCAAGAACAGTCGTCACTATTTTTCGTCTTCTTCTTTTTCTAATAGGAATTATGTTTTTTAAACAAAAAGATAGAGCCAAATATAACATTGCTCACGTGCCAAAAACACTAAGACAAAAAAAAAGATTATCTGGGTACTATGTAGACTGTATCTTTAAATAGAATAAGAAGAAGATTTGTTGAAAGAAATGAAATGGAAAACCTTCGAGAAGCAAGCTCCCATATGGACTTTGGGTGCCAAAGGTAATCCATTGACTAGTTCAGCTGACTCAGACATTGACGTATTTCTTCGCCTTTCTCGCCGACGAGGGGCAATCGGAGGTGTGTTACTTCCGCTTCTGCTATCAGAGATGCTTCGTTGCATCTTAGGACTTCCAGAATTTAATTCAGCAAATTCTGTAAAAGTAAATTTATCGGCGAATTAAAATGCCAAAAAATTGTTATAATAAAAAAATAATAAAAAATATTTCTTTGCATCTTATGACTTCCGGAATTTAATGTAGCCAATTCAATAAAAGCGAAATTATCGGCGAACGATGGAGCCGTAAAGACTATGATAAAAATATAATACTTCGCTGTCTCTTAAGAGTTTCAGAATTTATTTCAGCGGATTCTATGAATTCGTCCACGAATGATAGAGCCGTGAAGATTGTGATTTTAAAAAAAAAAGCGAAAAAACTTGGCTACATATCAAGAGTTCCAGAATTTAATTCAGTAAATTCTATAAAAACGAACTCGTCAGCGAATGATGGAGCCGTGAAAATTGTGATATATAAGAAAAAAAGAAAAAAATTCGCTGTATCTTAAGACTTCTAGAATTTAGTTCAGCGAGTTCTATAAAAGCAAATTCCCCAGCGACAGATGGACCTGTGAAAATTGAAATAATATCAATAAAAAAAATCTAAGCTAATAATAATGAAAAAAACAGAAAAATTAATTACTTAGGGCCGATGACTAAGAAAAAGAAATTTAATGATACCCAGAATCCTTGGTTTTTTCCTCTTTTTTTTTCCCATACAAAACATAAAATCAAAGGATTTCGAGACTCTGCCCAATGTTAAATTTACAGCATAACTTATTTTGCAGTTAAAATCAGAGATCTGAAGAACGCTCGCAAAAATCCTTTTCGTTAATATAAGACTATCGTTAAACATAAAGCAAACAAGCTACCGGAGTTGCAAAGTATTCACTAATCAGTACCACTATGGGTTACAAAATATTATGTGGAAACAGGACCCCCCTCATGTCACAACATCATTCGGTCAAATAAATCACAGAAAAAAACAATTTAAGAGAGCTTTAACATTGAGAGATTTAACATTGAAGAGAGCTGAAAATCTACTAGCAAGAATGAAACAAAAGCGTTTCGTTTCGTTTAAATGATCTACGCCAATAATAAAAAAAAAAAATCTTGTCATATGTTTTAGCATAAAAATAATGATTTTACTCGGCACTGCTATATAACTCTAGTTGTTTGTTGTATTCTTAGAGAAAAACTTAAATTTCCTATCTTTGTGATTGACTACATTTGGAACTAACGATTCTATAAACATTATGCGAATAGGTTTGCCAGAGGAGTTGTAGCTAGTAGAGTTCATGATGATCTTTGTGATACCATCTTGCACTTTGGTTTTATTACAGACTACAAAAAACACATTCAACTGAATAAAAAAAACTGTTTTAAAGCTGGTTTAATGCATTGTTTTTTAACAGCAAACTCTCAAAAAGCGAGCTGAGAGCCAGGACTAGCGTACGAAATGTTCAAAAAATTTTCCTCCAACAATTTCTAAGTACCTCTACAACGCGCATATCTTGTATCATACTTTCTTTTCTCCTGTAACCAATTTATATTCGCACCTTGTTCGCAATTAATTACCAGAAACCTTTCTTATTCGGTTTTTAATAACTACAAAAACTTTAACAAATATGTCAAATCGTAAAATTCATACAATTCGATGAAAACTTCGAAAATTTTAACTAAGTATGAACACATTACAGAAGCTTTCAATTTTGGATTAATTCAGATAATATACTTTTCTAGACGCAGTAATCAAGGATGTGTCAAAAATGATAAGTAAATTTTCAGACGAGGGCCTTTATTTGGCATTAAGGACAAAGGGACATTCATATAGGGTATATTCGAGCTAGCTTATTAATTACGCCGACAGAAGCATTTGACTTGAAACATGGACTGACTTATATGAAATTCATACAACAGTCGACAAACCTGATGGGATATACATCCTCCAATGCAATCTACTAGCATATATACATGTCGCATACTGCAACTTCTAAGTTGTCAAGAAAGATGACAGATAGTAGGCTTAAGTCAAGCAGACACTGCTGATTGTATGGTGATGGTAAATAGGGATAAGAACGCCAAACATTTATGCAACAGCTGCACCCTTGAAGTTTTTAAAGAACACTTTTAACCAAGACTTGCCAGCAGCATAAAAAAAAATTTACACCACCGGTAGGGTTGTATCCAGGATTTTTTTTTGCGGGTGGGGGAGGTTACAAAACAATTTTTTCTGGGCTATAAAAGGATTTTTTTAACGGGGAGAGGGGGGTACTAACAAACTTTAAAAGGCACATCAAAATTTGTTTATATTCATTTTTGTTATGTTTTTACGTGTCATCCCCCTGGATACAGCCTTGACACCGGCTAATTTAAGTAGAATAGAAAACCCTCGAAGCGAATTTCCCGATGATGAATTCCTGTTACCAAATAAAAAAAATAGAAGAAGAAGAAAAGATAACGCTGCTGAAATGCTTAACAAGTGGTGATTACTACCATTTCGATTGATCGAGGTATATCCAAGTAAAGTAAAAGGGAGAGTCAATGTGCAAATACTTAGAGAAGAATCTACATTTACAATCAATTTCATTATTCAATAGCAACATATAATGTTGGAAAGAATGCAAATTAATAATCATCACAAGAACTTTGTCTTCCTACCGCCCTTTTTCTTTAGCCCCAGTTTGCTTCCGATCACAAAATGTTACAATAGAGCCAAAAATATGGATTTTAACAAACTTTAAAATATCTCTGAAACAAATGTGTGATGAACCATTATACGATTTTATCCAAAGAACACAACACCACCTTGGTTTTTTAACATGCCACAGACTTGAGACATGCTACAATGAAAAATTATAAATGATTTCTTAAGGCTTACTGTTGGCATCTTTGGCTATTGACCCGTCCCCGTCGCTAAGTGACCGCTGTCGATAATTGCATTTCAATGTTGATACTTGTTCTGCAATTCCATCAATACCGTTAGCTCCACCGGAATCAAAATATGCATTGGCTGGCAAAGTTGATCTGAAAAATAAAATTATGAAATGCACATCTGTATTTTTGATTATGTAACTTATTTAAATTGTATTGCGTATATTCAAATAATAAAAAATGTTGGTTTGGGAACGGAAATTAAAATCGTTTGCTCGAAAGGAAGTCTACTTTCAAATAAATTCCTATTACAGCTGGTGCTTCATGATTGTCTTTATTCAGAGTTGTTCGTTAATTCAGGCAATATTCAAGTCAACTCATAATATTTCAGTATTTACTAAAATTCTCACTATACTAACAGAAATAATGGTATCTTGAGAAGTCTATGTCCTTAGCTATGGCTCAAATCACTGTACTAACTAGCTTGTCTGAGTTGGCACCAGCACACTCCTTTTTCCTCAGATCAAGCCCAGACAAAATTCATAAACTGACTTTCGATGCCCCTATAAATTCAGATTGACGAGGTTTTCCAATTTCTACCTTGTTCTATCATCATCTAAGTTAATTCAAGCATTCAATTTTCACCGCAGGCTAGTTTACTAAGTCCAAGAGACAGTAAATCTTAAGAAAGAAAAAAAGAAACATAATACCAACAACGCAGGATGGGGAAATGAGGGTTGCTTGATTTAGTCAATTTAACTTGTATTTTCAAGCAATCACAATTTAATGACTGGCTGTCGTGATTTATTTCAAGAAACTAAACCTCGATTACAACATTTTTCAATTTCAATACAATATATATGCTCACTAGAAGTTGAAAAAAAGGAAAAAACAGCCGACACAATGATATTGTGCTGGCCTTATTCAGTGTGTTCCCTAGAATATAGATTCTAAAATATATAATGATCAGTTAAATTTTTTAGGAGCAACTCTTGTACATAGAAAGATAACCTTAAGACTTTATGAGATTACGGTGGTTACTAGCCCCCTAATGTTTAGGTTAATTTCCATTCATTTTAAGTTCTACAGTCACTCTTTACTCTCTTTAAAAAACGCTTGGTTTTTCGTTATCTAAAACCGTAAAAAATCATCATTCACTTATCTGTTGAAGTGACCGCAGTATATTTGTATCCAAATCGATGTGCATCCAAATCGAAGTACACTCTCTGTATGCAATAAAAGCAACAATAAAAGGCTACATACATTTGAAACGCTAAGTAATATTGACCAGTAAAGCAGAAGTTCATAGATTGTCTTTATTCAGGGTTTATAGATTGTCTTTATTCAGATTGTCTTTATGCCAGGCTAATAAACTCCTGGAACATTTCAAAGATTTAAAAGAGTTTTTCTTGCATTTTGCTGTTTCTCTTACTTGTTTGGTCTTGTAAAATTTGATGGTTCAGGTGATAAGACAAAAAAAAATTAATAATCCCAGTAATGAAGTTTTACGTGTTTTTTTAATCATAAATTTGTGCTATACAATGGAAATATTTTTTCTGTCCAACTTTTTTCACCCTTCAACATAAATCATAATCCTTTATGCATACTCCCTTTAACGTGAATCCAACTCAAAACACCCACCTAACCGTAAACCAATCACTGCAGCGTACAAAGTTTAGGCTGTGGACTACATATCTTCCTTTTATAAAGATAATATTAGACTGAAACTTCATTTTGTTATTTGTTGTACAACGGTCAGAGTTCAAAGAATATGGGGAACTTATAACAGTGGGCACTGTCATCACCGTTGAAAAAAAATCACAAACACCATCTAGCGTATTTTAAAATTTTGTCAGTTTAATAATATGACAAAATTAGTGTAATTACCAAAATTGCCGTAGTAATAAGTGTTTGATCAGAGCTTCTGAAACAACTTACAAAGCTTGAAAAATGTTAAGAAACGCCAAATGCTAGATGGCGTTCGTTACTTTTTGTTGATACTAGCGTTAGTTTACAGTCTTTTAAGTTACTTAGATTCTTTGTCATCCGGTTTGCAGCGGTAGCTAGCAACCTAGTAAGAGACGGTCCCGTCCGATAGAAAAAAAAACAAAATAGTCCATAACTCCTAAGGCTAGAGTCAGATAAAAAAAGAAGTACATTGCTAGAGTCTGTCCCTTGGCTTGAATAACAAGGAAAATATATTGGTTTAAAAAATCAAGAAAAGTGGCTGCGACCACGATATTCTGCATCGAGGGCATCTTTTCTTTTCAACTCAGACACCCGGGCACTGGAAAATCATGAAGAGCTGTTTAATGGCTCGGTGTGGTAACGAACTGTAAGTAAGGAGCGTCCCAGCTCAATAGTAACCAAAACTATAAAAAACAGAATTTTGATACCAATAGATAGGCTTATATCAAAAGAATCGGATTCTTATACTGATTCCAAACTTATAAGTTTCATTAAGTTTAGTTATACACATCAAATGTTACGAGCCTGAGAAAATCTACATGATTTTCAAAAAAGGAGGAAAAATCCCCTAAAAGTTATAGAATCTTAATGAAAATCATACCATCAGATTCAGCGTACCAAAAAACCCTACTGTAGATGTTTCAAGCTCCTACCTGCAAAAACGTGGAATTTTGTACTTTTCGCCATAAGAAAGATCACTGATGCAAGATTTTTTTTTTCAGGGGTGATCATATCGACCCAGAGGTGCTAGAATATCGGGAGAGGGTTCATTCGAACGGAAATTATAAGTTCTAGTGCCCTTTTTAAGTGACCCAAAAAAATGGAGCGGCAACTAGGCCCCCTCCCATGGCCCTTTTTTCTCAAAAAATTTGAGACAGCCATTTTGTTCAGCATAGCTGAAAGGCCAAATAAGTATACTTTTTGAAATTTCATGACCCTCCCACAGCACCTGGGGAAAGGTATTTAAGTTACAAAATTTGTCCATTGTTTACGTGTAGTGTTTGCTATTGGGAAGTATGCATACGTTTTTGGGGGAAGTGGGGAGAATTTTCTACCGGTGATTTCTTCAGGGGAAATTTTACACTCGTGAAATTTAACAGAATTCATATACGATATTCTTCTTATGTCTTGCTTTCTCTATGTCAGTTCAATTTTACACGTGGAGATGTTACGGATAAGTGTCCAGGATAAATTTTCACCAAGATTGAATTATCTAGAGCAGTGGTTACGAAACTTATTCAGACACTATCCCTTTTTACCAACAAAACATTTTAGGTACCCCTTCTCAGTTACCCATACTAAGTGAACTATAGCTAAAATATAAACAAAATTTCCAGTTCTAGAGTTAAAGGGTTGTTTTTTTTTTGTTGACTGGCCGTTTACCCCCTAAACTTTTTTGCGCACTCCCAAGGGGTACGCGCACCATCATTTGAGAACCACTGGTCTAGAGAATAAATCGGCCAGGAGGAGGGATTTTTCCGTGGAGGTGTAGCCAGATTTTCTGGCATTATTTAGAAAAGATTAGAAATTAAATAAAAAACAAGTTTTTTCAACTGCAAGTAAGGAGCAACATTAAAACTTAGTACGAACAGAAATCATTACGTATATGAGGGGTGTTACTCCTCCTCAACACCTCACTTTTTACCCTAAAGTTTGAATTTTGTCTCAATTCTTTAAGAATGGCTCTTGAAATACTACGTTTTTTTAATCATAACAATAAGAAGTTTGTTTTAAAAAGTACAAAAAACTTCAGCCTTTTTTAGACTTTTTTAAAACTTTTCTAAAACCCCACTCATATACGTAATAATTTCTGTTCGTTTTAAGTTTTAATATTGCTCCTTACTTTTAGTTGAAAAAACTTGTTTTTTTTTAATTTAAGGAAAAGGGCCTAACGTCCCTTTAGGAAAAGGGACTTTTCCTCCTCAAGGCCCCGCTCTTTATGCTAAGGTTTCTTACTGTTTTAAAAAGTAGAGTTAAGAGAGAGGGTCAAACTTTAGCATAAAGAGCGGGGCGTTGAGGAGGAAAAGTCCCTTTTATATACGGAGTAATTTCTGTTCATTTTAAGTTTTAATGTCGCTCCTTACTTACCGTTACAAAAACTTGTTTTTTTTATTTAATGACAATAAAGAACAAACTCTTGCCTATGCTAACTTGTATAGGCAACTTAATTGTAGTAGAGGCTTGTACAGTTATATAAAGAATCAGTATAGCTATCCAGTTATTAATAAGACCAGATTGGCTGTATGCAGAATGGGGGAGTGAAGGTTTACCCCCCCCCCCCCAAAAAAAAAAAAAATTACTAACAATATAGTGGTTGTCATTACTACATAGGATATAGTACTATATATTACTATAACGGCCCCTAGATATTCCCTTGTGTGGTGCATGCAATTCCAACTATAATAACTTAATACAATTTGGGACAAACTTTCAATATCTTTTACGACAGAGAGCTGGAGATGGGGAGCTGAGTTATTGTACGATTACGCCCTTCTTTTCGTACTAGTAATCGGATATTACAAATTAACAGGTTTATTTATCGATTTGAGTTAAAAAACAAAATTTCAGTATTTGTCTTTTTATTTAGCATTTTCCTTTACATTTAACAGTTAGGAGTCATATGTCATCTTGAGTGGCTTAGCATGTGTTTCAGAATGAGCCGTCTTAGCTACGTGGTTAGTACGCTAGATTTGATATCCTTCGTCCGAAGAGCAAAGATTCGAATCCCAGAGTATCCAATTAATTGGTTTGTGATGGGGGTCAGTGGGATGACTCTGTAAGCTGAGCTTAAAGGAAGTCCCAGTGACCCAGAATAATGGGTACCTACCCAGGTAACGGGAACCTGGATAAATCTAGGGAGGTATGCAGGAAGAGCAGGTCCTTCTGTAGTCGATGCCTTTTATTTTAGCTGTTGAGAGTTTGAATTTTCCAAATAACTACATTCAAGGAAGACAGGTCGACTTTTTGAATAATAAATTGATTATTTTGCCTTGTATGGCGCATGAAATTTCAACTTCACACAGCTATTTTGTGCAAGGATAGCAAGTGCTTTTTGGGACCTTCACGCTCTCTTTTATCTATAATTTAATTTAATTATTGCCTCTATTTTGAAAAAAGGAAATAAAATTTACAAGTCAACAAAGTTTTTGCACGAGAACTTTTTCCAACTACAGATTTAATTGTCTATTTTTTATTATCTTTACCTCAGAAAGTTTTTATCACGGCTTTTGCTTTAGCAGTTTAGATTCATACATCATCTCATTTCATTTCTTAAGGTGTTATAGATAACAAATATGTCTTTTCCTGTTTCCAATCACAGATCACTGTTTCAAAATTTCGTTTACAGTTCTAGTTAACAGAGACTAATTTTTGTCTGACTTCTTTTCGCTGATCTAGTCGCCTAACAGGCCAATCAGCTTAACTATCCCAAGAGTCTGAATTCAACAACACCACTGAGAAATTTTTAAATATGAGAGTATTTACATACTCTTAAGGTTAATTGACATCACAAGGAATTAATCGACGTTATGCAATTAGTCTACCATGCTTCCACAATAAAGGTATCATAAAACTATGATATCGCCTAAATCTTTTATAATCTCCACTGTAGCCAAATCGTCTTAAAATATTCATTTTGATACGTCTCAAACCTTCTACATTGGAATACAGCATTTCGATAGTTAATGTCAGTCCTTATTCCACACCTCACAGAACAACTGATTTTCTCAGTAATTTTAGCCTTAGGCGAATATAAGACAAATATAAGAAGAGTGTACTACTGTGGGACACTTACTGTTCTGAATAACGCAGAATTGTACTATCATCACGCCGAGAAAGATCTCTGAAACAAAAAGAGATAAAAAATAAAATTACTTCTACTGCTACTTGCAGCATTAAACTCGACGTTTGTACAGAATTTCTGTAGCATAGGGCAAGTACTTATTTATTTCTTTTCCAAATCTAGCTTCATAGTATATTAGGCAACTAAGGCTACTTTTTTACCCGTTGAGAGGGTCGACCCCACTCAGTATTCATAAAATGACGGAACAACAAAGGTGGCTTTGACTTGTCTTCAGGATAGACAACCCCATCATCCATAAAATAGTCTTGGATAAAATTTAAGCAATATTGGGGTGTATTTATTTAAGAAAAATGTATATGCAGTGGAAAAAAAGACAATAATCCACAAATTAAGTTTTCTAATAAAAATTTTTCTTTACAAATTCTATAAGTTATAAATAAGAATTTTTACACGAACATTTAACAGTGTTTTCGTATAGCTCAGCCAGTTCAAGAATGGGCTAAAATAGTTTTTTCTGCTTTTTGAAATATTTCTTTTATAGCAGTAGCAGACAAACGGAATAAATATGAATTTGTTACTCATTATGCATTATCACATAGCGTGAAAAAAACTAAGTGTTATGTAGAAAAAAAACAAAGCGTTTTCTTCCTTTTCTTCATCGTACGACTGTTTTACTTTTCAAAACTAGGCTAATCCTTTTCTTTGTACAGACACTGAGTTCACTTTTTTTTTTCTTTTATTCAAGATCAGATAGGGTTTTCTGTAGATTCCTTAGGAGTAGAGTGTGAAACGTTTTTACTCTTCTTAACAGTAAAACTAATTGAAAATATTTTGCCTCTCGCGTTGTGCAAAAATCTGCTGTCAGCACACAAACTCCATGCATTTCGTCCAAGGCCCATGCATTTCACTCAAAACAAGTAATTCATAATTCGAAATATTATTGGTCATTCTTCCTAGCTTCCATATAATTCACCTGCTCACCTTCCCAACAAACAAGAATGAATTAAAAGATTTTTTTCTTTTTACAGTACAGAAAAGGATGACAAATAAACCTAAAACGAACAGAAAGTAACATGTAAGAGGCTTGTCGTTCCCGCCCTTCCCTGCTCTTTACTGTAAGTTTAACTTAAGCAGAATATAAATTTGAGTTTGAAAGCCATAACTGATCCCTCAAAGACCATATATAAAGCTTCATTAATAGTAGTTTCAACATTGATAAACACCTCAACAAATGTCACCCACTCGATAATTTCAACATTGATAAATGCATAAGCGAATGGCACACGATTGTTACTAGTGAGACTCAGGATCCTTCTATGAAAGAACAGTTCCAATCAAACAGCAAAAACGTTCTTGATCGCTGCGCGGGAGTAGGAAGAAAGAGAGCGAAGGGCAGAAAGAAAGAAGAGAGAGACAGAGAGCGAGAGAGACAGTCCGCAAAAAGGAAAATCGGTATGGTGTCTTTGATACTCCCTTTTTTGTGACATATATATTAATCCAAGGAAATATTTGACATTCTGTAGACCTCTGTTTCAGGGCGTTACTGAAATCCATTTATTACTATTTTTCATAAAAGATTCCACGGTATAAAATACATTTTTTTTACCTCCGGAATCCACCCCTTTTCCTTAAAGGTGCTGTCAAGTCTAGCTTAATACAAAACTTAAAGCACTTAAGACTAAAGATTCATGGGAAAGTGGCAGAAGAATGCATGCTTTTGAAACCAAATAATTTGAAAAGCATACAAATTAGCTTTACTGGTTGTCACTGGTGACCATTTAGTGGGTATGATTATTCGACTATTCACTGTTCAGCCAATTCTTGCAATTTATACTGAGGACTAAGAGGCCTGTGTACTTAAAAATTCCATAACAGCCAAATTTGCAGGTTGGCAAACAGGAAAAAAGGTGGATAAAACCCAACAAACAATTCTGATACATTAGCTCGAGTTTACAGTTTCTCATTTCTATCTTTTCAAAATTATTATTAGCTTTCTTCGTGAAAAACACACAAGAATAAGTTCAAGCAGCAAGTCGACTGATGATCAGAACCTGCTGGTTCTAATAATCAGTCCTATTTCCTCATTAGAATAAGAAAAAAGAAAACAGAAATAAGCAAAACTTAGAACAGTCCGTTTCGCTACCCTCCCCCCCCCCCATCCAAAAAGAAAACAAATTTGAGGCACTGTGACTAGGTTTATAACTAGTAAAAAAACGCAGCTATTGACTAGTTTAAGCCTGATCTTTAACCTTTAAATTCGCCTACTCTATCTGCAAGCGTAAAGGTAAAAATTGCGGTATTTTACTGTCTCGTAATGGTAACATTTGTTAACGTTTTGACTATCCATTTTTGAAACGAAGACAGCCTATCCCCATTCACATATTCAGCTAATTCAGTGGAGAAAGCTGTTGTGTGAAAATTTCTACACATTCTATAGCTACGAAATTCAGACTTCTCCCCTAAGCTTTTCAATACCCTTAGTTTTTTGCGAAATAAACTTTTATTTATTTTTTTTTGGCATTTGGCTATTTTAGGTTTCAACGGATGACAAAATAATATTTTTTAAGCGTTCAGAATATTTCCTCTTTGTAAACTTTGGCTAAATTGAAAGTGCAACCACACTTATTCTACTACCCAAAAGTTTTGCGTCTTCTGCAGATTTATGTCTCAAATGGTTTCAAATAAAAAGGTAACTTCTACAAGGTGGTTTGAAGTCACAAAGTTCCTGCGTTTTTTTTAAGTCAATTCCCTAACTAATCGGGGCTTTTCTTACTTAACATGTAATACAATCGTTAAAGTATGTACCTTTATAAGGTTACTTTATGCTTTAAACAATTTGATAATGTTACTTTATGCTTTAAACCATGAAAAATGTACCCCAAGTGTTTAAGATCGGGACACCTAATCATTGATGAATCAAATCGTGCAGTATCCCCGATAGGCAACTGCTCGTCCTAGGCATTAAATAGGTAACACTAACGTCGAATTCACTTTGTCAATTTCTTATTGAGCTCAGAAATTATTTTCGATTGTTGTAAAAACTTATTTTAATTTTCTTTTCTATTGTGATAGAGTATACTACTTTGAACTGTCGCCTAAACCTTAGAGCTAGACTAAGAAGGCGATATAAATTTAAAAAGGAATGGGAACCTTGTATCAACAATATTGGATCTGACAAGAAAAATACCGCAATTTCAACCAAGAAGAGCGAAACGAAGAATGATGCACCAGTCCCACAAAACACCACCACCATTCTATTCCCTTTTAAACATTGCTTCATTCAATTATTACCTTCTTCTTAGTTCATCAGAAATATCATCAAGTAAATCCCTAAAAAACAACAGTTATTGTACGAACGTTATCCATGGGTTTGATGTATTACAATTATAGAGAGAAAAATTTGGGGAAGGTAAACAGGAATGCAATATAAAATAGTTCGAAAATTTGAACAAGATACTCTAAAATGCAACTAATAAATTTTTATGTTTTTTTAAAGATAACTTCAGTAAATGGAAAAACGAAGAAAAATGAAGTTAATTTCGGTAGCTTTCATAAAAATTATTTTTAAGATGACTTTGTTTTATAGTTAATTTAGGAAATGCCTGAGACATCAGAAATTTTTATGGAGAATGATGAGCTACTACTACTTTTATCAAAAACTGATCCATAATCGCCTCAATAATTGGGTTTCAGTATGCTAAAAGGCGTTTATTACTTTCCCCAGATACAGCTGGGTTTTCCGGTAACAGCAAGATGAAGATTTCGACCGCATTTATGATTACCAGAATTTGTCGTCCAAGATATGGACTTAGACGACAAGACTTGGGGAGTTTTTGAAATAGTGTCTAAGCTATAAACCAATATTTTTACGATGACTTTACTTTATAGCTAACTTAAGAAATGCCAGAGACAATGGAAATTATTATGGAGAGAAAGATCAGCAGCCCCTACTTTTGTCAAAGACTGATCCAAAATTGCATCAAAATTTAGTTTCAGTATGCTAAACGGCGTTTGTCACTTTCCCCAGATACAGCTGGTTTTTTCTATACTAGCACGATGAGGATTTCCTCCGTATTTTGGATTACCAGAGAAGGGCATATACCATCCGGGCCCAACACTTGGACGACAAGACCTGGGACACTTTTGAACTGGTGTTTCAGTACCAATATATGCCCATCGGCGAAGGAGTGGTCCCCTATTGCATTTCAGTTTTGTAAAATGTGCTTTTGATCTAAAAATTACAGACGTAACAGGTAAGTGTGAATGGAACCAATTTAAACATAAAATACAAACTTGCCAGTCTCATCAAGCTGAATTGACAACTATAAATATAACATGGAAACCGTGCTCTTAAAACTTAAAGCTTAAATAACTGCAATAGAGGCGTTTATTTAATTCCATGGGAGCGAATTTTTACTTTTTACCGCAAAAGTTAAATCAAACAATATATTCATGTATTAATTGAAACAAAACCACAATTAATTGACTTAAAGAAGGCTTTGCGAACTAAACTCATGAAGCACAATATGGAAGATTCGATTAGGGATAAAAGAGTCAGAAAAAGGAAATGTTATGACTATAATAAATAACGTGCCTTTGGTTCGGCTCCCAGAGCTCATTGTCCATCCACTGTGTTGACAGGTCGAATTCTGTCCCATCAGGCTCTGAGCTGTTGCTCCAAGATGTAGAAGGCATTTCTTCTGGAGGAGAGATGCTCACCTGCTCCACTAAAATTCCAAGGATATAAATTTATAATTTGGCAAACAACAAACAGGAAAGCTTGCACAATACAAACAACAAACCTTGACAAATTAGACACATTGGTATTTTGATTATATTGTAAGAGTTATCCGCGGAATTATGCGTTGAGTAAGAGGAAAGCAAAAAGTGGAGGGGGAAGGGACTTGTCCTCAACCTAATATTTTATTGAGAGAGAGAGAGAGAGAGAGAGAGGGAGGGAGGGAGGGAAAAAAGAGAGAGAGAGAGAAAATATACAATTCTTAGCCTTCATTTATCTTTAGCTTTAACATACATGTTACATGTTAAATGTAAACTAAGCTCTGACAAAACTGAGAAAACAATAACAAATATTTGAACTAAAAAAAAAACACAATGAAAGTAGAGTTGTGGATTGGGGGGGGGGGGGTTGCAAAATTCATTACCGATAAGAAGTTATAGCACATAGCACACACGTAATGACCAATGAAAGGTATTATAGCCTTGACAGAACACAAACAAGGCACTTGATAGGGGGGAGGGGTATATCAAGAGAATTTCACAAAAGAAACACTACAAAAAAGTGGATTTGAAGGTTCAAATATCCAAATTTGCAAGCAAGTTATTGTTATATCCGTAGAAGGTTCATAGGAGGGTCATTTGCATCAATCTTGCGACTAGATAGTCTAAATAAACATAAAGGAAAATACACACTTACTCAGGAATTCAGATTTGGTTTTGCGATTTCTTGTAGCTCTAGATTGTATCCTTTGTGGAACATTTTGAAGATTCTAAAGAATAGAAAGAAATAATATGAGATAAAGCATAGAAAGATAATAAGGGAAGAGAAGAATAAACATTTTAAAGCAAAAACTGTGTTAAAAGGTTTATAATCTAGGGAGATCGCACCGAATTACATCAGGCTTTGTCTAAGAAAGGAAAATCTTCCTTTTTTGGAAAATGAAATTAAAAAACAAGTTTTTTTAACAAAACAATGAAAAAATAAAACAGTTCAAAATAGGGATGATACCTTTTTATTGACAGTGAATAGATATAAAATTATTTAACTGGATATTTCGAACACATATACAGTGTTCATCATCAGCAGTAAAACTAAAAGACATGAATAAAAATAAACAAAATTTATACCTAATAAATTAATTACATATAGTTTATTGCTCTTATTTTTTTCAATGCAACAGCGGAGGCAATTCTCTTTGACCTTTTCGGTTCCGGTTCTTTAGAATTATCTGACATATTACGTACACAGAGGTCATAGCTCTTAGGTGAGGTGATATTTACTTTATTTGACCTCAGTAAATTATCATAAATTGAGTTCAATCCAAATTCACCTGTATCTCTGTTTATGGAATTATTCTTGAATAGAATTTTTTTAATTTCGATTGTTTCCCGGAAAATTTGCTTTAAACCTTGGTCCCTAGAAATCAAAGAAACATTTTCAAACAAAATAAAATGATTTGGAAAATTAAAGATATGTCCGAGAGGGCCAACGGGAAATCTTCAGGTTTGGTATTTTGCTTTAAAGACGATGAAATAGAATTATGATCTTGTAGCAATCTCGTTTTTAAATTCTGGTTATTACGTCCCACATAAGAGCTTCCACAAGTACATGGGATTTTATAAACCCCACTTTGTTGCTCTACGGAAGTCCGATCCTTTCAAGAATTTAAAAAACTAGCCAAAGTATTACTACCTCTTAAAGCTACCTTTAAGCCATTATTTTTTAAAATTCTTTTAAGTTTTTCACTCAAACCTGGAACATATGGTAGAGAACAAAAAATATCTTTCTTTTCTGTTGGATCGGACTTCCGTAGAGCAACAAAGTGGGGTTTATAAAATCCCATGTACTTGTGGAAGCTCTTATGTGGGACGTACTAACCAGAATTTAAAAACGAGATTGCTACAACATCATAATTCTATTTCATCGTCTTTAAAGCAAAATACCAAACCTGAAGATTTCACGTCGGCCCTCTCGGATCATATTTTTAATTTTCCAAATCATTTTATTTTGTTTGTAAATGTTTCTTTGATTTCTAGGGACCAAGGTTTAAAGCAAATTTTCAGGGAAACAATCGAAATTAAAAAAATTATATTCAAGAATAATTCCATAAACAGAGATACAGGTGAATTTGGATTGAACTCAATTTATGATAATTTACTGAGGTCAAATAAAGTAAATATTACCTCACCTAAGAGCTATGACCTCTGTCCACGTAATATGTCAGATAATTCTAAAGAACCGGAACCGAAAAGGTCAAAGAGATTTGCCTCCGCTGTCGCATTGAAAAAAATAAGAGCAATAAACAATATGTAATTAGTTTATTAGGTATAAATTTTGTTTATTTTTATTCATGTCTTTTAGTTTTACTGCTGATGATGAACACTGTATATGTGTTCGAAATACCCAGTTCAATAATTTTATATCTATTCACTCTGTCAATAAAAAGGTATCATCCCTATTTTGAACTGTTTTACTTTCGTCATGGAAAGGCAGTGTGGTCTTCGAAGTTATCAACAATAAAAATAATTTGCGTAAAGAGCGAGGCGTTGAGGAGGGGACAACCTCTTTCATATACAGAAAAATTTCTGTTCGTTTTAAGTTTTAATGTCGCTCCTTACTTACAGTTAAAAAAACTTGTTTTTTTTAATTTAATTTCTGAACGTTTTTGAATTAGTGCATGTTTTGATATTGGCTCACTGCACATGAATAATTTAAAGGAAATTTGCACATTAGTTTTTTTTTGCTAAATAGCTTTCTCATAGTTTTGATCGAACGATTTTGATAAAACAAAGGGGCGGGGGAGGAGGCATAGTTGCCTTCCAATTTCTGATCACTTAAAAATGCAACAAGAATTTTTATTTTTTAAGAACGTTTTTGTTAGTAATAAATATACGTAACTTACAAATTAACATACGTGAAGAACTTCTATATTTGTGTATTTTTATTACATATATGAGGGGGTTCGCCCCCTCGTCAATACCTCGCTCTTTATACTAGAGCTTGAATTTTGCCCAATTCTTTAAGAATGACCCCTGAATCACAAAGGCCGTAGAATAAATATTTGAAATTACTAAAAATACTTTAGCGTAAAGAGCAAGGTATTGTGGAGGAGACGGACTCCCTTATATACGTAATATTTTCTGTTCGTTTTAAGTTTTAATGCTGCACATTACTTCCCGTTGAAAAAAAAATTATTTTCTCATTGTTTTTTTTAGATAATGCTAGAAAATCCGGCGCCCCCTTCATGGAAATTATCTTCCCTCATGATGAATTCCTCCATGGAAATATCCTCCCACCTAACCCCCCTCCCCCCGATATACCCGGACTCAACGCGAAAAATACCCCTGAAAACGTCTGTGCACTTCATAATAACCATTACTGTATGTAAACAATGGTCAAAGTTTGTACCTTGCAGCCCCTCCCCCGGGAACCCCCGGGGACAAAGACACAGTTGTTAGGTTTTCAACTAAGCTCAACAGAATGGACATCTCAAAATTCTTAACCGCTGACTTTGGTGAAAAATCAGCTTGGGAGGGGGCCTAGGTGTCATACAATTTTTCGGTCAATTAAAAAGAGCACTAGAACTTTTAATTTCCGTTAGAATGAGCCCTCTCGCAACATTCTAAGACCACTCGGTCGATACGATCACCCCTGGAAAAAATAAAAAATAAAAACACGCATCCGTAATCTGCCTACTGGGAAAAAATACAAAATTCCACATTTTTGTAGATAGGAGCTGGAAACTTCTACGGTAGGGTTCTCTCATACACACAATCTGATGGTGTGAATTTTGTTAAGATTCTATACTTTTAGGGGGTGTTTCCCCTTATTTTCTAAAATAAGGCAAATTTTCACAGTCTCGTAACTTCTGATGGGTAATACTAGATTTGATGAAACTTATATATTAGAAATCAGCATTAAAACGCAATTCATTTGATGTAACTATTGGTATCAAAATTCCGTTTTTCAGAGTTTCGGTTACTATTGAGCCGGGTCGCTCCTTACTACAGTTTGTTACCACGAACTGTTTGATCTTCCAAAAAAAGATTTTCCAGAACCTTTCAGCTAACTAAATAGACGTCTTAAAAATGCATCAATGTTTGCTTTGTAAGTTTTATTTGGGTATGAATTTTGTATATTTTAAGTAAATAGAATCAAAATGAAAGCTGCTGACAAAAAAAAAACACATTTTCTCAGAATTATTTTTTCAAAACTAAATTGAAAGTCACAAATGTATTTAATATAAGAACTTTCTTTCGTTCCTATTAGTTATGTAGTGTTATAAATGTTTTGTCTTAGTTGCCGTTGTTGTTATGACATAATAACTTACCGTTCGAAATATATAACGGTTTCTGTAAAGAACAAACGACTCTCTGGCCTTATAGTGGGTTTTAGGCTTTCCTTTTTAATCTATTTTTGCAATTAATGTTGGTTTTCGGTTTTTAACATTTTCCTTTTATTTTCTTCTCCCTTTTAGTTTATTTATTCATTCAAGAACATTCGTAAGGCTTTATCAGCGTTTCTGAATAGCTGAATCAAGGAATCGCCCTAAAGTTTGATGTAATTAAGGTTTGTATTTAAAGTTCAACGTTTCTTTTTACTGTTATCTTGAAGAAAAAAGGTATGGTCTTTCTGTTCAGTTAAGATTGATTCCCCCTCCCCCCCTTCGACCCATGTTCAAGGCGATTTTTAGATCTTAGTCAAAATTTTAAATATTCTGTCAAAACATATGATCGGCTGAAATTTTGTACAATAGTTTTTATTTCTACCTTTAGTGTAAAATTTGGGGCGGATGGAAAAGGAAACTTTTCCATTATAGGGATTGAAAATGTACCTAATATTTTGTGCTCTACTATATGATAGTAGAATAGAGTCATTATACATGCCATTTGTATATTTTTTTTTAACTTTCTTGATTCTTAGAGTTTTTAATACAGTTATTTTCCAGTTTATTTATTATGTAACCCTATAATTTTATATGTGGCAAATTCTTCGAAATAATTATTTGGCTCGCTCTTGTGTAACTTTTATTGTGCTTAATAGATCCCATACCTATCCATTTCTATTACTGAGGTGATAGAAAGATTTTATAGTTTTAAACTAACGTTAGGCAATAAGAGAAAAATAAAATAAAATAAAGGCAACAAGAGAAAAACAAATCATACCCCTTCTCGGGCGTCACAAATCAACACAAACAATTCCTTCTGTGAATTTGTTGTCTGTATTTAGGACTCCTCTCCCAGTCTATGTTCAATGCAAGTTTCAAACCAAACAAGAACGAAAAATATAAGGCTTATTTTTTTTACTTCGCGAATTATTAAACTCAAATTTAATTACCCTTTTTCCCTCCACAGGGGTCCACTTAGGCCAAGAGAGATAGAGAGAAGTATAGAGAGAGAAAAGGAGAGAGGGAGGGAGAGAGAAGGAGAGAGATATGCATTTGGCTTCAGGCTATAAGGGTTTATGATTATCAAGGTCCAAAAAGGCTACTTTTTCCAGATTGTCGTTTTAGAAAAATATAGCTAATCTTGTTTCAAAAGCAATGTGGTTCTCTATTTTTCATCAAAACAAAAAAGTAACTTACCACATCATCATCTTCCATATCAACCGAAGTTCCTGGCTGAGATACTTGTTGAAGCAGTTCGACCATTAATCTTCTCGATAGATTGCCCATCATAAACTGATGCTGAAAAATAAACCAGATGTATCATCAACAAAAAAAGGTTTAGCAATTACTAGGTCCCAAGATAAAACAAAAGAACTACAAAACACCTAATATAGTAATTAGTTTTGGGATGGGGGTAAATATACATAATATATTAAATGAAAGGCTTCAGAATATAATATATGAACGTCTTCAGAGCCATAATTACAGAGGGCAGTATGGATTTCCCACAAACATCGTTTAAATTATTTTGCAATACCATTCCATGAGTCTACTACCATTAGTTGCTTCCCTAAGCATTATAACATTAATTTTTATCCATTATCGTTATCTTTAGGGCAGAAAGTACTAGTGTTACACATCATGAGAACATACGGGGCTGGAGTAATAGTTATCCACCTTTTGGGATGGGGGGTAATAGTAAACAGTTTACAATCTTATTCCAATATTATTAGGGATAATTTCTGTTCTTGACTAATAATAAAGTGTTAATACTGCTCTTTGCAGGTTTTACTATGCCTCTTTACTTTTCTTTGGAAGACTTTTTTTTTTAAGTTAAGACTAATAAAAACAAGTAATAAACATCCAGTCGTATATACAAATAAAAAGCATATCAAGATCAACATTAAAAGGCTATAATTATTTCTTTCCATAAATTAGCTTTTAGAAATCAGTAAATAGTAGTAATTAGTTTCCTTTTTTATTACCTTTTTTCTTAAAGCTTCATTCAATCAGTTTTCGATATGTCAAAGAAAACGATTGCAAGAAGCTTCACTTGCTGACCACATCGAGTACTGGGCAATTTAGGAGAGTGGGGACTAGAACCTTAAGGAGTAAAATTGTTATGAGCATTTATGTAATTGGTGTGACTTTTTTACTCGATTAAATAAAAAAAAAACAAGTTTTTTTAACTGAAAGTAAGGATCGACATTAAAACTTAAACCGAACAGAAATTACCCCGTATATGAAAGGGGTTGCTCCTTCTTCAACGCCCTGCTCTTTCCGCTAAAGTTTGACTCTTTCTTTCAACTCTACTTTTTGAAAACAGTAAAAGCTTTAGCGTAAAGAGCAGGGCGTTGAACAAGGAGCAGCCCCTTTCATATACGGGGTAATTTCTGTTCGTTTTAAGTTTTAATGTCGCTCCTTACTTTCAGTTAAAAAAACTTGTTTTTTTTATTTAATTTCCGAACGTTTTTTAGTTAATCCATGTTTTGATTTCGGCTCTCCGCAGATGAATAATTAAAGCGAAATTTGCATATTTATTTATTTGGCTAAATGGCTTTCCCATAGTTTTGATCGAATGATTTTGCGAAAAAAAGGAGGGGAAGGAGGCCCATTTGCTCTCCAATTTTTTGGGTACTTAAAAAGGCAACTAGAACTTTTAGTTTTTACGAACGTTTTCATTAGTAAAAGATATACGTAACTTACGAATTAGCTTACGTAACAAACTTCTATGTTCGTATGTTTTTATTACGTATGTGAGAAGGTTCGCCCACTCGTCAATACCTCGTCAATAACTCTTTGCATTAAAGCTTAGATTTTGTCCCCTGAATCACAAAGGCCGTAGAATAAATAGTTGAAATTACTAAAAATCCTTTAGCATAAAGAGTGAGGTATTAGGAGGAGGTGAACCCCTTATATGCGTAATATTTTCTGTTCGTTTTAATTTTTAATGCTACTCCATACTTCCAGTTGAAAAAACTTTTTCATATTTATTTTCTCATTGTTTTTTTTTAAATAATGCTAGAAAATGCTGCGCCCCTTTTATGGAAATCTTCTTCCCCCATGACAAATTCCTCCATGGAAAACTTCCCCCACATAGCCCCCTATTCTCAACCCCCCCCCCCTCCCAACCAAAAAATCCCCCTGAAAACGTCTCTACATTTCCCAATAACCATTAATATATGCAAACACTGGTCATAATTTGCAACTTGCAGCCGCTCCCACGGGGACTGTGGGGGAGTAAGTCGTCCCGAAAGACATATTTATAAGGTTTTTCAACTATGCTGAATAAAATGGCTATCTCAAAATTTTGATCTGACTACTTTGGGGAAAAATGAGGGTGGGAGGGGGCCTAGGTGCCCTCCGATTTTTTTGGTCACTTAAAAAGGGCACTAGAACTTTTCATTTCCGTTCGAATGAGCCCTCTCGCAAAATTCTAGGACCACTGGGTCGATACGATCACCCCTGGGAAAAAAAACAACAACAAATAAACACGCATCCGTGATTTGTCTTCTGGCAAAAAATACAAAATTCCACATTTTTGTAGATAGGATCTTGGAACTTGTACAATAGGGTTCTCTGATACGCTGAAACTGATGGTATGATTTTCATTAAGATTCTATGACTTTTAGGGGGTGTTTCACCCTATTTTCTAAAATAGGTCAGATTTTCTTAGGCTCGTAGCTTTTGATGGGTAAGTCTAAACTTGATGAAACTTATATATTTAAAATCAGCATTAAAACGCGATTCTTTTGATGTTACTATTGGTATCAAAATTCCGTTTTATAGAGTTTTGGTTACTATTGAGCCGGGTCGCTCCTTACTACAGTTCGTTACCACGAACTGTTTGACAATATTTGTATATAAGTAAGAGATATCTGTAAAAAGTAAACGGCAGCCTCGCTGGAGTTAAAGGGGGAAGGGGAAGTAAGTGTTGTATAGATTGTTTAGTGTGGTATAGATACTATAGATTGTATATATATTTATGCTTTGACGACTAAACGAATACTTGGCTTGTCCGCTGGCCGTTTTGGAAATAAACTGATTTGAATTGAACCCAATTCCAAACTATAATTAAAAAAAAAAAATTTAAGGCTATGTGAAACAACTAAGTCAGCGAGAAAAGTTACACGAAGTATTCCACCTAGAAACATCTACGAAAATTGTTTTGAAGAATAGGTAAAATTTTAGACAAGCTACTTTTGGCTATCCTGGAAAGGGGTTAGGTTAGGAAAATGAAACTTTCAGGGATGGATCTACAGACTAAAATATGTCCCGGGAAGGTATTTTGAAGTACCTACCCCCACTCTTTCTCCCTTTAGAGTGGACTGCCATTTGATGACCTTTAAAATCTTTATCTTATAAAAGTGAAACCCTCGAAATAGATCTTGTGCTAAAACAAAGTACAAAAAAAGTGTTTTCAGCTTCACAACTTTGCCCAATCTCAATCCATAAGGTTTCAGAGATCTGCAAATACATTTCCTAAATCTAGAGAAATCCCATTGATATGGCTAAAAATTCTACTCAAATAACAGGAATTGTATTTCCAAAACTAAAATCCGAGGAAAAGAAGCTTAAATTTAAGGTATAATGTAATTTCGTCAAAATTCCAACAGATAATATACCTGTCAAGTAGGCAAATTTCTAATACTCAGAAATCAGAAGAGGGATAACATACTTGCTTAGCAATACCTTCCTGGAGTATGTTTTTGGCCCTGGATTCATTGCTGAAAATTTTATTTTCTTAAACTAGCCACTTTCCAAGATATCAAAAAGCAGATTGTCTAGAATTTCACCTCAAGAATAATTCAAGAAATTCCCACTTACTAACATTCTCTACAAACGACTATATTGGTAAGTTAAGGAGTAATATCATTAAAGAAGCTTTACTTCAACATTAACAATGACAACAGACATTTAAAACTGCGGTTTGAATTACCTCAAGAAGCTTCTCAGCAGTTGGCCGCTTCTTTGGATTCTTTGTCAACGCGACTTTTACAAAACTGTGAAATTCGAATGACCTGAAATGAGACTATTATCAATAAGATCGACATACATGTTTTCAGACAGAACAAGCATTTAATAGATTCACAGTGTGATGTTTGCACTCATGAGTAACATAGGTAAAATATAATATAAGAAGGTTGATAACATAAAATAAAATATATATTATCCAATATAATATACAAAACACAGATTGAAATATACTGCTATTGGTAAAATCATATGCAAAGTGGAATACATGCAGCGAAACAAGGGACATGCAAACAAATCTTCCTCCAACAAAACCTAGTCAGGAGATTCTTGACGTTATAAACCTTGTTTACCGTAAAACAGAAAGACATATATGATCCTTTCCAACAATGAGTTTTTTTGCACATCCGAAGTTAGCTTTACTCTACCGACTGACTCTGCCTTAAATATAATATCTCCAGAAGTGATCATACATGGGCGAAATATGTGGCATCTGGTGAACTTAAAATTCAACAACTAAGTATATGAAATCAGAGTATAGTTCCCCTGAAAATTTAAGTTTAGCTAAACACGCTATTTTGGAGCAAAAATTCATTTTTTCTGCTCTCTCTCTTCTAAAATTTGATGCTAGAAAATACCATCTTTTGATTGATAGCAGCCAACATGAGATCTTTCAACAGCATATAGACTTTACAATATTCAGGTCTATAATTTTGGGCTCAGTTCAGACTGAGCACTTCAGATGTTGAAAGCATTTTTGCTCTTTTACTAATAAAATGTCAATACATACAATTTAAAAAAAAAGATAATATTATCCCAAGGGAAGTTTGCAGATATTTCTGTTTAGGATGGGGGAGAGGTCAAACACTAATTCTATATTACTGGGGAGGATAAGGAGATGAAAATCGGAGTTCCAGACTGAGGGAGGGAACCACTCATTTCCATTGTTATGAAATTTCACGATAAAAGATTCCACTGTTGTTTTTTGTTGTTTATTGTCTATATAATTTAGTTCTATGTTGTCCAACATTACCTTAGAATATTTTCTTTTGGTTTCTCGTTTAAATATCGTCATCCACAAATAATAATTTTGGCTATACTGTTTAATTGTTAGGTATTGAATTTTTGGCATTCGAAACCCCACCCCCAGAAAAACCTCTGACACAGATCCAAGTATTTCAACTACGCAGTTCATCAAGCTTAAATGCACAAACACTATAATTATGGAATATAGGAAGATACGGAAAGATAAAGAGGGAAAGAAAGAATATAGATTAAATAGAATATCTAATGAATAAACT